>NC_091162.1:18732851-18785351 GCF_040958095.1 Procambarus clarkii
CGTCTAGGGAAGCTTTCCAGGCACCGTCTGGACGTCTAGGGAAACTTTCCAGGCACCGTCTGGGCGTCTAGGGAAACTTTCCAGGCACCATCTGGGCGTCTAGGGAAACTTACCAGGCACCGTTTGGGCGTCTAGGGAAACTTTCCAGGCACCGTCTGGGCGTCTGGGGAAACTTTCCAGTATTCGTCATAGCGTCAACTAAATGTTCCCCCCCCCCTATCCTCGTCAGTCACTGTGATGATAAACTCAAGTGGGATTTGCCCAAGTTACCAGGCACCCACTACGGGCTCACCATAGCCCGTGCTACTTGGAACTTTTTGTTCCAAGTAGCGAATCTTAAACAACAACAACATACCAGGCGCCAGGAGATCCTCAAGCGCATAGTTTCAAGGAGAGAATGACTACAGTTTGACTCAAGATAACCTCAAGAGATACAGTAGATAAGACTTTGTTTAACATTTTCATTCAACAGGACGTGTTTTGGGGAGTGCGAGTACTCGAGTGTTTATTATGGTGCACTTTAGCTACACGTGTCTCCGCAACACACACACACACACACACACACACACACACACACACACACACACACACACACGAGGACCATAGTGCAATGGCGCATCTAAATACCACAGAGACGCCGAAGGCCCTTCACAGAGATCAATATCCTGGCTTTGACCTTCCGTCTTAACCCAAAACATGTCTGGAATATGAGCAAAATGTCTGGAATCACAGTAAAGTGTCTGGAATCACAGTAAAGTGTCTGGAATATGAGCAAAATGTCTGGAATCACAGTAAAGTGTCTGGAATCACAGTAAAGTGTCTGGAATATGAGCAAAATGTCTGGAATCACAGTAAAGTGTCTGGAATCACAGTAAAGTGTCTGGAATCACAGTAAAGTGTCTGGAATATGAGCAAAATGTCTGGAATCACAGTAAAGTGTCTGGAATCACAGTAAAGTGTCTGAAATCACAGTAAAGTGTCTGGAATCACAGTAAAGTGTCTGGAATCAAAGTAAAATGTCTGGAATCACAGTAAAGTGTCTGGAATCAGAGTAAAGTGTCTGGAATCAAAGTAAAATGTCTGGAATCAGAGTAAAGTGTCTGGAATCAGAGTAAAATGTCTGGAATCAGTAAAAAGTCTGGAATCAGAATAAAATGTCTGGAATCATGACCAACAGGTCTGAAAAAAGACAATGAAGTTCTCTATTGACTACGAAAATTTCAGGAGTGAACTAATGGAGATAATTGTGGGATGGGATGGATGCTGGACACATGTAGGATGGATGCTGGACACATGTAGGATGGATGTTGGGGACGTGTAGGATGGATGCTGGACACATGTAGGATGGATGCTGGACACGTGTAGGATGGATGCTGGACACGTGTAGGATGGATGCTGGACACATGTAGGATGGATGCTGGACACATGTAGGATGGATGCTGGACACATGTAGGATGGATGCTGGACACGTGTAGGATGGATGCTGGACACATGTAGGATGGATGCTGGACACGTGTAGGATGGATGCTGGACACATGTAGGATGGATGCTGGACACGTGTAGGATGGATGCTGGATACATGTAGGATGGATGCTGGACACGTGTAGGATGGATGCTGGATACATGTAGGATGGATGCTGGACACATGTAGGATGGATGCTGGACACATGCAGGATGTATGCTGGACACATGTAGGATGGATGCTGGACACATGTAGGATGGATGCTGGACACGTGTAGGATGGATGCTGGACACATGTAGGATGGATGCTGGACACATGTAGGATGGATGCTGGACACGTGTAGGATGGATGCTGGACACATGTAGGATGGATGCTGGACACGTGTAGGATGGATGCTGGACACATGTAGGATGGATGCTGAACACGTGTAGGATGGATGCTGGATACATGTAGGATGGATGCTGGACACATGTAGGATGGATGCTGGACACATGTAGGATGGATGCTGGACACATGTAGGATGGATGCTGGACACATGTAGGATGGATGCTGGACACGTGTAGGATGGATGCTGGACACATGTAGGATGGATGCTGGACACATGTAGGATGGATGCTGGACACATGTAGGATGGATGCTGGACACATGTAGGATGGATGCTGGACACATGTAGGATGGATGCTGGAGACGGGTGTGGCATAGCTCAAGAGATAAGAGGTAAGGAATTACATGAGATAAACACAAGATGCGGATAATGTCTTCTATGACTTGGTGAGTGTGGGCTGGTCAGCCCGGCTCTGGCTACCGGTGAACACTAAGAGGCATGAGTTATGAGGAAAGGCTGAGTGAACTGCACCTCACGTCGCTGGAAGACAGAGGAGTTCGGACATGATCACCACATGCAAAATTCTCAGGAGAATTGATAGGGTAGACAAGGATGGATTGTTTAACACGGGTGGTACACACACAAGGGGGACACAGGTGGAAGCTGAGTACCCAAATGAGCCACAGAGACATTAGAAAGAACTTTTACAGTGTCAGAGTAGTTAGTAAATGGAATGCATTAGGCAGTGATGTGGTGGAGGCTGACTCCATACACAGTTTCAAATGTAGATATGATAAGAGCCCAGTAGGCTCAGAAATCTGTACACCAGTTGATTGACAGTTGAAAGGCGGGACCAAAGAGCCAGAGCTCAACCCCCGCAAGCACAACTAGGTTACCTTACCTTGAGGTGCTTCCGGGGCTTATAGCGTCCCCGCGGCCCGGTCGTCGACCAAGCCTCCAAGCAAGCACGCAAGCACACACGCACATACACACGCGCGCACTCACACACAAATCAAGCGCGTTCGTTTGATTATTTTCCGTGATCTTGACATGAGTGTCTTTGTTTATCTCGTGGTTGATTGATTGGGTGGCTGGTTGATTGGTTGATTGGCAGGCTGAATGATGAGTTGGTGCTTGGGGTGATTATGTGACTGGTTGATTGCTTGAGTGACTGATTGCTTCCCCTGGTTGATTGATTGTTTGGCTATTTGGTTGCTTGATTAGTTGGATGATTGTTGATTAATTGGAAATTTCTCCGTGGCCCGGTCTCTGTCCAATCCTCCCGGGGGTTGATGACCTGATCAACCAGGCTGTTATTATGATTAAAATATTTGCATTTCGATGTGTGTGATAAAAGATAGTAGTAGTTGATAGGACTAGACACACACACACACACACACACACACACACACACATGCACACACACGCGGGAAATGCACCTCACGACACTGGAAGACAGAAGAGTAAGGGGGGACATGATCACAACCTACAAAATCCTCAGGGGAATCGACCGGGTAAACAAGGATGAACTATTCAACACTGGTGGGACGCGAACAAGGGGACACAGGTGGAAGCTGAGTACCCAAATGAGCCACAGAGACGTTAGAAAGAACTGTTTCAGTGTCAGAGTAGTTAGTAAATGGAATGCATTAGGAAGTGATGTGGTGGAGGCTGACTCCATACACAGTTTCAAATGTAGATATGATAGAGCCCAATAGGCTCAGGAATCTGTACACCAGTTGATTGACGGTTGAGAGGCGGGACCAAAGAGCCAGAGCTCAACCCCCGCAAGCACAATTAGGTGAGTACAATTAGGTGAGTACACACACACACACACACACACACACAAAGGTCTACTTCGGTACTAGTGACAATAAGAGTCACAACGGGTGTGATTGTATTAGAATTAACAGCCTTATTGACAGACAGAAGTGAGAGTATTGCCCTCAGAATGTCGTGTAATTATTCATAGCACTGAACACGCTCATATAATTCACTGGTAGCATCTCCAAACTGCCTTGTTAAAAGGAATATTATCCCTCCACCACCACTACAATCATTCCCCCCCCCCCATACAACCATTCCCCCCCCCCCATACAACCACCACCACTACAATCAATCCTCCCCCCATACAACAAGTCCCCCCCCCCCTCCCCAATTCCCTCTATCTGCCAGTGGACGGCGTGTAAAGGACGCATGCCCTTCCCTTCTCTCTCTCTACCCCAATCCTCCCCCTCTATCCTCCCATATCCTAATCCCCCCCTCCCCCACTCCATGAGATCATCCCTAATCCTTACTCTTCATTCCTCCTACATCCCCAAACCCCATCGCCCCATTCCTCCCCTCAACCACAATGTCCTCCCCCCCATCCCTAACAGTCCCTTCTATCACCCCTTCCCTCCTAATCTACTCCCTCCCCCTATTCCTACCCCCCCATCAGTTCCTCTCTATCCATCTCCCATTTCCGTGGCACGTTGCTAATTCTTTGAAAATGCAAAAGTTCTTTGCTTGAAGCTTTACTATCTCGGTCGTTCCTTGCCTTACGAGTCCTCTTGACTCTTCTCTCAAGGTCTGGCTTCGTCGCAATGCGTTAAATTTTCGCCAATTATGGAGCGCCTCAGAGCATGTCCGCTCTTGTCCAGCTCTCGGGTCGCACTGAGGCCTCGGGGCCAATGAACTGCCTCCAAGCTTCTCTACGGGAGTCGCCTGATCTCGGGTCACGCTACGATTGGCGGGCTGATACGAATTTACGCCAATCAGATTACACACACGTACATCCGGGCCACCTGACTTGGCTTTCGAAATCTTGTCTAATGCAACGATGCTACCCGTTGCCACATTTGAAAAATAAAACACAGCTAGACTACTCATTGAAATTCAAAAATTTATAAATTGCACAATACATTTATATCTTAACTATCTAAATTGAACTAATAGTTACCTTGGGCCGTCTGACATGTTTATAAGGCGATATGGATGACTGTTTATAATCGGGAAGAGGATGCTATGAAGATGGCACCGTTTCACAGGAAAGATATCACAGTGAATAAGGGAGTGCCTATGCAACAGAATACAGTGAGTCATTGTGAGGGATGAGGTCCAGATGTCACCAGGGGGGTCCCGCAGGGTTCAGTTCTCCGATCTATCGTGTTTCTCATATGAGTAAATGATCTTCCAGGGGGAATAGACTCATTCTTCTCGTTGTTTGCTGATGCAGAAAATATGAGGAGGAGAGAGACAGCAAGACGCTACAACATGACTTAGACAAACTTAAAGAATGGTCCAACAAATGGCTACTAGAATTTAACTCTAGTAAATGTAAAGTAATGAATCTAAGTGAAGGGAGCAGGAGGCCGAACACAGGGTACCAAAAGTGGAAGATGAAATCCTTCATGAAACGAACAGGAAGGAGGACCAAGGTGCTGATATCACACCGATATCTGCCTCCTGAAGCCCATGTTAACAGGATATCATCAGCGTCATATGCATGGTAGGCTAACATAAAAACTGTATTTATATATTAGTAAAAGGAATCATTCAGAACCTTGTATACAACATATGTGAGACCAATCCTGGAGTATGCAGCTCCAGCGTGGAGTCCATATCTAGTTAAGCACACGACCAAAGAGCCGAAGTTCAACCCCCTACAAGAACAGAAGTTGGAGAGTGTTTAAATGTATGCCGCCAGACTAGTTCCAGAACTACGAGGCATGAGTTACGAGGAAAGGCTACATCAATAGAACCTCAAGTCGCTGGAAGACATTGGAGTTAGGGGAGACATGATTACCACCTACAAAATTCTCAGGGAATTGATTGACTAGATAAAGACAGACTAACACTTGCGGTACTCGCACAAGATGACACAGAAACTAACTGAGCCACAGAGACAATAGATCTTTTTTTGGTGTCAGGGGTAGTTAGAAAATAGAGTGCATTAGGCAGTGATGTGGTAGAGGCTGATTCCATACACAGTTTCAAATGTAGATATGATAGAGCCCAATAGGCTCAGGAAAACACCCAATAGGCTCAAGAAAGAGCCCAATAGGCTCAGAAAAGAGCACAAAGAGCCGAAGCCCAACCTCCGCAAGCACAATTACATGAAGACACACACACACACAAAACATAAATGACCAATACACACGTCCATCAAATTAATTAGCCTGAAAAACTTATTTTCCAGCGGAGGATACAGGAATGAGAGAGTGAGTTAGGGGGGAGTGAGTGAGTGAGAGATACATTCCCCTGCTCTTCCTCTCTTTAATTTCCTCGTGTGTGTGTGTGTGTGTGTGTGTGTGTGTGTGTGTGTGTGTGTGTGTGTGTGTGTGTGTGTGTGTGTGTGTGTGTGTACTCACCTAGATGTGCTTGCGGGGGTTGAGCTCTGGCTCTTTGGTCCCGCCTCTCAACCGTGTGTGTGTGTATGTGTGTGTGTGCGTGAGTGCGTGCATCTGGACGCGCGCGGTTCTTACCTGACAAAGTTCAAGCGATGATTTAACCTGGACGAAACACTCTATGTAACACGTATTGATTTACCTATCTGAACATGGGCGTGGTCTAAAGCTTTTTACCTTCTGTTTCAAGCTTGAAACACAAGCTTTCAAACTTTGAACGTGGGTTTGAACGCGTGTGTCGGTTTTGAACTTTTTGGCTGGTGGGTTTAACATTTGTTTGGCTGTATTATAATTTGATGTGCCTAGCCTAGCCTAACCTAGGTTAGGTTTGGCGTTTTGGGTTCTGTGTTGGTATATATTTGAATTTTCGGGACTTAGGCGACGCATTTCCAGGTGTGTGATGAGTGAATGTGAGTCGCAAGTGGCCCCGTAGTGGTGGACTGACCTGGCACAGGAGCGGGGCAAGTAGCACGGGCTATGGTGAGCCCGTAGTGGACTTACCTAGCACAGGAGCGGGGCAAGTAGCACGGGCTATGGTGAGCCCGTAGTGGACTTACCTGGCACAGGAGCGGGGCAAGTAGCACGGGCTATGGTGAGCCCGTAGTGGACTTACCTGGCACAGGAGCGGGGCAAGTAGCACGGGCTATGGTGAGGCCGTAGTGGACTTACCTAGCACAGGAGCGGGGCTGTAACTGGTGTGATTTTTAACAAGCAGTTGGCCAGTGCTTATGAAGACGATATATATATATATATATATATATATATATATATATATATATATATATATATATATATATATATATATATATATATATATATATATATATATATATATACTGTGTGTGTTATTAAGTTCACAAAATTGTTACTTAGCTAAATGAACTGAGGTTCAGTCCCTGAACACATTATGTAGCTGTGCAACACGCACCAAGTAGCAACATGCACCAAGTAGCAACACGCACCAAGTAGCAACACGCACCAAGTAGCAACACTCACCAAGTAGCAACACTCACCAAGTAGCAACACGCACCAAGTAGCAACACGCACCAAGTAGCAACACTCACCAAGTAGCAACACTCACCAAGTAGCAACACGCACCAAGTAGCAACATGCACCAAGTAGCAACATGCACCAAGTAGCAACACGCACCAAGTAGCAACATGCGCCAAGTAGCAACATGCACCAAGTAGCAACACTCACCAAGTAGCAACACGCACCAAGTAGCAACACGCACCAAGTAGCAACATGCGCCAAGTAGCAACATGCGCCAAGTAGCAACATGCACCAAGTAGCAACATGCACCAAGTAGCAACACGCACCAAGTAGCAACATGCACCAAGTAGCAACATGCACCAAGTAGCAACACGCACCAAGTAGCAACATGCACCAAGTAGCAACACGCACCAAGTAGCAACACTCACCAAGTAGCAACACGCACCAAGTAGCAACACGCACCAAGTAGCAACACGCACCAAGTAGCAACACGCACCAAGTAGCAACATGCACCAAGTAGCAACACGCACCAAGTAGCAACACGCACCAAGTAGCATCATGCACCAAGTAGCAACACGCACCAAGTAGCAACACGCACCAAGTAGCAACATGCACCAAGTAGCAACACGCACCAAGTAGCAACACGCACCAAGTAGCAACACTCACCAAGTAGCAACACTCACCAAGTAGCAACACTCACCAAGTAGCAACACGCACCAAGTAGCAACATGCACCAAGTAGCAACACTCACCAAGTAGCAACACGCACCAAGTAGCAACACGCACCAAGTAGCAACATGCGCCAAGTAGCAACATGCGCCAAGTAGCAACATGCACCAAGTAGCAACATGCACCAAGTAGCAACACGCACCAAGTAGCAACATGCACCAAGTAGCAACATGCACCAAGTAGCAACACGCACCAAGTAGCAACATGCACCAAGTAGCAACACGCACCAAGTAGCAACACTCACCAAGTAGCAACACGCACCAAGTAGCAACACGCACCAAGTAGCAACACGCACCAAGTAGCAACACGCACCAAGTAGCAACACGCACCAAGTAGCAACATGCACCAAGTAGCAACACGCACCAAGTAGCAACACGCACCAAGTAGCATCATGCACCAAGTAGCAACACGCACCAAGTAGCAACACGCACCAAGTAGCAACATGCACCAAGTAGCAACACGCACCAAGTAGCAACACGCACCAAGTAGCAACACTCACCAAGTAGCAACACTCACCAAGTAGCAACACTCACCAAGTAGCAACACGCACCAAGTAGCAACATGCACCAAGTAGCAACACTCACCAAGTAGCAACACGCACCAAGTAGCAACACGCACCAAGTAGCAACACGCACCAAGTAGCAACATGCACCAAGTAGCAACACGCACCAAGTAGCAACATGCACCAAGTAGCAACACGCACCAAGTAGCAACACGCACCAAGTAGCAACACGCACCAAGTAGCAACATGCACCAAGTAGCAACATGCACCAAGTAGCAACACGCACCAAGTAGCAACACGCACCAAGTAGCAACATGCACCAAGTAGCAACATGCACCAAGTAGCAACACTCACCAAGTAGCAACATGCACCAAGTAGCAACATGCACCAAATAGCAACACTCACCAAGTAGCAACATGCACCAAGTAGCAACACGCACCAAGTAGCAACACGCACCAAGTAGCAACATGCACCAAGTAGCAACATGCACCAAGTAGCAACATGCACCAAGTAGCAACACTCACCAAGTAGCAACACGCACCAAGTAGCAACACGCACCAAGTAGCAACACGCACCAAGTAGCAACACTCACCAAGTAGCAACACGCACCAAGTAGCAACACGCACCAAGTAGCAACACGCACCAAGTAGCAACATGCACCAAGTAGCAACACGCACCAAGTAGCAACATGCACCAAGTAGCAACACGCGCCAAGTAGCAACACGCACCAAGTAGCAACACGCACCAAGTAGCAACATGCACCAAGTAGCAACACTCACCAAGTAGCAACACGCACCAAGTAGCAACACGCACCAAGTAGCAACACGCACCAAGTAGCAACACGCACCAAGTAGCAACACGCACCAAGTAGCAACACACCAAGTAGCAACACGCACCAAGTAGCAACACGCACCAAGTAGCAACACGCACCAAGTAGCAACACGCACCAATAGCAACACGCACCAAGTAGCAACACGCACCAAGTAGCAACACACCAAGTAGCAACACGCACTCTGAAATAACAGAGCATGTTGTTGTTGTATATTCGCTACCTGGAACAAAATGTTCCAAGCAGCACGGGCTATGGCGACCCCGTCTGTATAACACAGCAGCTAGGTTTATAGAACTCACCACACAATGGTTAAGGAACCCGTAGCATAGGAAGTTACTATAGAGAACATTTTCCCCCCCTACTGCCCCCCCCCCCACAAACCTCCCCCCTACACACCTCCCCCCACACACATCTCCCCCCCACACACATCTCCCCCCTACACACCTCCCCCCCACACATCACCCCCATCCATACACCCCCTCCCTCCACCCCCACAAAAAAAGTAGGTTGGTTGAGACTTGCATTAGTAATCGCCTAGAAACTTTAAGGATTTTATTGCCTTGTGCTGAAATAGCGAGTTACAAAAAAGATTTATTTTCACCAATTTCAAGTTTATGACCGACCTCACACATACGCGCGCGCGCACACACACACACACACACACACACACACACACACACACACACACACACACACACACACACACACACACACACACACACACACACACACACACGTAAAACTTCTGGAGGGAAATAGCTTTGTAACACACCACCAACATGGGTTCAGGGATGGTAATCGTGCCTCACAGGGTTAATAGAATTCTACGACCAAGCAACAAAAATTAGGCAACCAAGAGAAGGGTGGGCAGACTGCATTTTCTTGGACTGTCGGAAAGCCTTTGACACAGTACCCCATAAAAGGCTGTTACAAAAGTTGGAGCAACAGGCAGGAGTAAAAGGTAAGGTGCTCCAGTGGATAAAGTATCTAAGCAACAGGAAACAGCGAGTAACGGTGAGGGGGGGGAGACATCAGAGTGGCGAGATGTCACCAGCGGAGTCCCACAGGGCTCAGTACTTGGACCCATCCTGTTTCTAATGTATGTAAACGATCTTCCAGAGGGTATAAACTTATTCCTCTCAATGTTTGACGATGATGCAAAAATTATGAGGAGAATCAAGACAGATGATGATAGACAGAGACTACAGGACGACCTGATATAAACGGGTGTTTGTATGATGTGTATACAAGTATGTTTGTGTGTGTATGACTGGGCATGAGTGGTGCCACGTGTTCCTCACGTATGAGTAGATTTAATGACCTAAACTCTTCAGGGTGCATTGGTTTGTTTGTTTGTTTGTTTGATACTCGTATGTGTGTGTGTGTGTGTGTGGAGGGGGGGGGGGGGGGGGAAGGCCTTGTGTATGTTTCGCAACCCTGTGTATTCATCTAGTTGTATTAACCTAGTTGTGTTTGCGAGGATTGAGCTCTGGCTCTTTGGGCCCGCCTCTCAACTGTCAGTCAAACAACTGATTTTGTGTGTGTACTCACCTATTTGTGCTTGCGGGGGTTGAGCTCTGGCTCTGGTCCCGCCTCTCAACTGTCAATCAACTGGTGTACAGGTTCCTGAGCTTACTGGGCTCTATCATATCTTCGCTTGAAACTGTGTATGGAGTCAGCCTCCACCACATCACTGCCTAATGCATTCCATCCGTTAACTACTCTGACATTGATAAAATTCTTTCTAATGTCTCTGTGGCTCATGTGGGTACTCAGTTTCCACCTGTGTCCCCTTGTTCGCGTACCACCCGTGTTAAACAGTTTATCTTTGTCTACCCTGTCAATTCCTCTGATAATTTTGTAGGTAGTGATCATGTCTCCCCTTAATCTTCTGTCTTCTGGTGTCGTGAGGTGCATTTCCCGCAGCCTTTCTTCGTAGCTCATGCCTCTTAGTTCTGGGACTAGTCTAGTGGCATACCTTTGGACTTTTTCCAGCTTCGTCTTGTGCTTGACAAGGTACGGGCTCCATACTCCAGGATTGGTCTTACATATGTGGTGTACTAGATTCTGAATGATTCCTTACACAGGTTCCTGAACGCTGTTCTGATGTTAGCCAGCCTCGCATACGCCGCAGATATTCTTTTGATGTGGGCTTCAGGAGACTAAAGAAAAGTGTGTGTGTGTGTGTGTGTGTGTGTGTGTGTGTGTGTGTGTGTGTGTGTGTGTGTGTGTGTGTGTGTGTGTGTGTGTGTGTGTTTACTAGTTGTGTTTTTACGGGGGTTGAGCTTTGCTCTTTCGGCCCGCCTCTCAACTGTCAATCAACTGTTTACTAACTACTTTTTTTTTTTTCCACACCACACACACCCCAGGAAGCAGCCCGTGACAGCTGACTAACTCCCAGGTACCTATTTACTGCTAGGTAACAGGGGCATTCAGGGTGAAAGAAACTTTGCCCATTTGTTTCTGCCTCGTGCGGGAATCGAACCCGCGCCACAGAATTAGGAATCTTACGCGCTATCCACCAGGCTACGAGGCCCCCTACGAGGCACACACACTGTGTGTGTGTGTGTGTGTGTGTGTGTGTGTGTGTGTGTGTGTGTGTGTGTGTGTGTGTGTGTGTGTGTGTGTGTGTGTGCTAAAAGGATATGAATACATCTTTTTGCTACGCCTGTCTCCAATGGTGTCATGCTCCACCCCCCCCCCCCCCCGCCCCCCGTTCCATCCCCAAATTTTTATTCTGACTCTTCCCAAGTGCTATATAGTCCTAATGGCTTGGCGCGTTCCCCCTGATAATCTCCTTCCCTTCCCCCTTCTCACACACACATTTTGCCACGGTTCAGAAGCGGGACCGAAGAGTCAAAGCTCAACCCCTGCAAGCGCAACTAGGTGAGTACACACACGCACGCAAACACAAACACACACACACACACACACGCGCACACACACACACACACACACACACACACACACACACACACACACACACACACACACACACACACACACACACACACACACACACAAGCAAACAAAACAATGCTTTATGGCTTCCATATTCTTTAGATCTTTACAACCACTTTTACAGCGCTGTAAACGTAAGCTGTTTACAGCAAGGCATTTACACTCAAGATTTACAAGTATATAACATTCTGGTGGGGCCCTCGAACACCCTCAACCCCCCCTTGGACCCCCCTCCCTCCCATTGGGGGGTGAGGAAGAAGATAGAAGGAAGGAAGGAGAGTAGAGAAGAGGAAAATATAGAATAGAGGAATGAGGGAAGAGGCAGAAGCCCGTGTAAGTTTAAGTAACTAGGTGATAACGACAGTTAAGTATACACTACACTACACTACAGTAAGCATAAGTATCTCCAGGACATTAATAGGGAAGCGAGGAAATGAATTGGATCAAATCTACACTGGTCTACACTACAATCCTCATGCGGGCCTGCGGGTATTGGGTATGGGGGCCTGCGGGCCGCTCCAAGCAACAGCCTATTGGTCTCCAAGCTCTCATAAACCCAAGCCTGGGCCGGGCCGGGCTTGGGGAAGTAGAACTAACTCCTAGAACCCCAATCCAGATACAATCCAGGTAATGACAGAGCAGGAGCAGCATACTCTGTAACTATGGTCATTATCTCAATCTTACTGCATCAAGATTTCTAGAAGTTAACGACAAAGAAACAGTCATCTGCACAGATTCAAAAGCTACACGGCAAAGCGTTAGAAATAAACGCTTTGGAAACCGAGGGGATAGTCGCTGAACTCAAGAGTTGTGAGAGTACTAACCAATCACGGAGGGCGATCAGATCACGTTCCTCTGCGTTCTCTCCCGCGGTGGGAACAGCGGAAATGAACGAGCGGATAGATGTGTTAACTGCTGCAGGCGCTGAAGGAAACCATATTGAACACTTCATACCCAAGACTCTTCTACTACAAGAGATATAATCAGGCAACATCACCCTGGCAAGGTAACTGAGGAAAGGAGGATTGAGGAACAATTCCGTGAATCTGTTCGCTGGTGCAATGTGGTTGCAGCTGGCAATCCCCTTATCATTATAGACAAAAGTGGCCGCGGGAGAGAATCAGTGATATTGAGAATTCGTCTTGGTTACAAATATCCATGGAGATTCGGGATGGAAACAACAGCTGAGCAGCGGAGTTGCAGAATCTGTGGTGAGGGTGACGGACTCCGCCTTGACCACTACCTGAGAGAGAAATGAAATTTAAATTTTGCCCTGGGGGCGAGTTTATTGGGCAGCGCCACTCATCTTGTGAGTGGACACACCGCCATAGTGACAGTATTGGGCAGCGCCACTCATCTTGTGAGTGGACACACCGCCATAGCAGCATGTACAACACTCCCCAATAAGAAGAAAACCCGCTAGGTTGTTCATCCTGTCACTTGTACCCAGACACAGCTGGGACTTCTGGGACTTTTGGGACTTCTCGCCTGCCTGAGAGTGTGTGTCAATCTAAGAGACATTAGATGTAAATAAGCCCCACATTGTTTGAGTTAGGAAAATACTATTTGTCATATATAGATACTGTTCCTAAGAGATTCCCCTATTTTGCATACCACAAGATAAGGTAAGTTTAAGGGTTGACATATGTCAATCTTCTTACTTGATGAACTGTTAACTTAAAATAGTTAAGTCCCATAGCGGCGTTTTAGTACAAGTGAGAGGATGAAAAACCCAGCGGGTTTTCTTCCCATTGGGGAGTGTTGTACATGCTGCTGTGGCTGTGTGTCCACTCGCAGGATGAGTGAGGCTGAGTGCATGAACTCATTCTCTCTCTCTCTCTCTCTCTCTCTCTCTCTCTCTCTCTCTCTCTCTCTCTCTCTCTCTCTCTCTCTCTCTCTCTCTCTCTCTCTCTCTCTCTCTCTCAGAAAATGTAATATTAATTACTCAAAAACCCTCTACGGAAACCAAATAGCACATTTCAGACATCATCTAAATCGCTGGAGCCGATATTTCTTAAAGCGGGGGCAATGCGGCCGACCCTGACCGACCTATGACAATGACACACCACCTATGTGGCATCTTGAAAAGTTGGGTAACCTAAGCCCCAAGATTTTGCCTCCCACGACAGAGAAACAGACGGACATTCTCCTTTATACACATAGAAACGTGGCTATGTATATATTACATATATGTAATATATAGATATTTCTATATAGGCATTTCTACATATGTAGAAATACCTGTATATAGCAGGCTATATACCAAGTACTTCTATTACCAGTATATACCCACCAAACACACACCGAAACTACAACGTTCGAGCAAGTTTTAACACCACCTAACCAGTTATAACAACTAATATAGCAAGTTGTAACAACGTTCTAATACGTCATAAACACGTTAAGCCAAGATGTAACAACTTTATTTCAAGTTGTAACAAGCGGAAAATAGAGACAGTTTCGGTTTGTGTTTCCAGGGTAGCCTCTTCTTCTCGCGTCAAATGAAGAATTTCAATTACAGACCTTCGATTTCTCTCCTCAACCCCCCCCCCCTCCCCCTACCCGCCAGTATATTCATGACCTATTTTTATGTATTATGCAAGCTCCTCTATTTTTTGTACTGACGTTGCATTATTGACGCTGCAATTGCAATGTTGAAATATTAAGAGCGTTGTTTCTCTCTTTTTTTTTAAATTTAGTACTAAGATCAGCAGGAAATTGTAAATAAATATACTCTCTCCCTCTCTCTCTCTCTCTCTCTCTCTCTCTCTCTCTCTCTCTCTCTCTCTCTCTCTCTCTCTCTCTCTAGCCGTAGTCATTAAACATTAAACAAAGAACGCTATTCAACTTTTGTATAAAATGTTAAAATATTGTTTAACCAGATGTAAGGAACGTTGTTAATTATGTAATGATTGGTACTTGGTACTCACTTGGTACTTGAATTGTGGGATCCGTTATGTCTGTTGCGTTCAGCACAGAGGAAAAAATTCTAAATCATTTCTGTAAATCTGAATACCACTTGGAAGGGAGCTGTGGGAGGGGGAGCTCTTAGCCTGCACACACTGACCTGTGGGAGGGGGAGCTCTTAGCCTGTACACATTGAGCTGTGGGAGGGGGAGCTCTTAGCCTGCACATACTGAGCTGTGGGAGGGGGGAGCTCTTAGCCTGTACACATTGAGCTGTGGGAGGGGGAGCTCTTAGCCTGCACACACTAAGCTGTGGGAGGGGGAGCTCTTAGCCTGCACACACTGAGCTGTGGGAGGGGGGGGGGAGCTCTTAGCCTGCACATACTGAGCTGTGGGAGGGGGGAGCTCTTAGCCTGTACACACTGACCTGTGGGAGGAGGAGCTCTTAGCCTGTACACACTGAGCTGTGGGAGGGGGAGCTCTTAGCCTGCACACACTAAGCTGTGGGAGGGGGAGTTCTTAGCCTGCACACACTGAGCTGTGGGAGGGGGGAGCTCTTAGCCTGCACACACTGAGCTGTGGGAGGGGGAGCTCTTAGCCTGCACACACTGAGCTGTGGGAGGGGGAGCTCTTAGCCTGCACACATTGAGCTGTGGGAGGGGGAGCTCTTAGCCTGTACACACTGAGCTGGTGGGGGGGGGGAGCTCTTAGCCTGCACACACACTGACCTGTGGGAGGGAGAGCTCTTAGCCTGCACACACTGACCTGTGGGAGGGGGAGCTCTTAGCCTGCACACATTGACCTGTGGGAGGGGGAGCTCTTAGCCTGTACACATTGGGCTGTGGGAGGGAGAGCTCTTAGCCTGCACACACTGAGCTGTGGGGGGGGGGGAGCTCTTAGCCTGCACACACTGACCTGTGGGAGGGGGGGCTCTTAGCCTGCACACACTAAGCTGTGGGAGGGGGAGCTCTTAGCCTGCACACACTGACCTGTGGGAGGGGGAGCTCTTAGCCTGCACACACTAAGCTGTGGGGGGGGAGCTCTTAGCCTGCACACATTGAGCTGTGGGAGGGGGAGCTCTTAGCCTGTACACACTGACCTGTGGGAGGGGGAGCTCTTAGCCTGTACACACTGACCTGTGGGAGGGGGAGCTCTTAGCCTGTACACACTGACCTGTGGGAGGGGGAGCTCTTAGCCTGTACACACTGACCTGTGGGAGGGGGAGCTCTTAGCCTGCACACACTGACCTGTGGGAGGGGGAGCTCTTAGCCTGCACACACTGACCTGTGGGAGGGGGAGCTCTTAGCCTGTACACACTGACCTGTGGGAGGGGGAGCTCTTAGCCTGCTCACACTGACCTGTGGGAGGGGGAGCTCTTAGCCTGCATTCGGTTGCATTCTGGCTAAGGCCTACATAGGCCTAGGGAGACCTAGATAGCCCCTAACAATGGCATACTTTGCAGAATACTAAACAATTGGGTAAATATATAGCAATTGGGTCAAGTATATTGTCTATAATTGACTATACGGATCTAACCTTGCCCTTTGCAAGGGGTCGGGGGCGCGTCCGAAAAGGAAAAAAATGCAAGAATTTCCTCCCCCAAATGGACTCTTGATCCAAAAGTGGCGTTGGTTCGACGTTGAATTGAAATTGACGGTGTTTCGGCGTTGAAATGACGTTGCTCTCTGATATTTTGCTCACTGCCTACTTGTTGTACATTATATTATCAAAGCCTGATAGGTAAGAGCAATTCGTTATGTAAAATATTTGTGTTAACGAACGTTGTAATTGTTAGCAAAGGCATATTCAGTTTTATTTAGTAGATAATTAATTTATAATATAAAAGAAAATGACCTTTATGTTGTACGTTGGAAAGCACATATACATAATGAGCAACGATTTTTCCCAGGCCGAACTAAGTGTTGCGGCGGCCGCCAGGTGGCAGCACCGCCCGACGCCCTCTCCCGTGGCGGGAAAGAATTTGGCGCGAAACGCTGGATGGCATCAAGAGCTTTTCTGGCTTCCCTTGCCGCTATAGACCACAGTGGGATACGTCCCTGCATGGTCTTCCATAGGTCCCAGTGGGATACGACCCTGCATGGTCTTCCATTGACCCCAGTGGGATACGACCCTGCATGGTCTTCCATAGACCCCAGTGGGATACGACCCTGCATGGTCTTCCATAGACCCCAGTGGGATACGTCCCTGCATGGTCTTCCATAGACCCCAGTGGGATACGACCCTGCATGGTCTTCCATAGGTCCCAGTGGGATACGACCCTGCATGGTCTTCCATAGACCCCAGTGGGATACGACCCTGCATGGTCTTCCATACACCCCAGTGGGATACGACTCTGCATGGTCTTCCATAGACCCCAGTGGGATACGACCCTGCATGGTCTTCCATACACCCCAGTGGGATACGACTCTGCATGGTCTTCCATAGACCCCAGTGGGATACGACCCTGCATGGTCTTCCATACACCCCAGTGGGATACGACTCTGCATGGTCTTCCATAGACCCCAGTGGGATACGACCCTGCATGGTCTTCCATACACCCCAGTGGGATACGACCCTTCATGGTATTCAATAGACCCCAGTGGGATACGTCCCTGCATGGTCTTCCATAGGTCCCAGTGGGATACGACCCTGCATGGTCTTCCATAGGCCCCAGTGGGATACGACCCTGCATGGTCTTCCATAGGTCCCAGTGGGATACGACCCTGCATGGTCTTCCATAGACCCCAGTGGGATACGACCCTGCATGGTCTTCCATAGGTCCCAGTGGGATACGACTCTGCATGGTCTTCCATAGGCCCCAGTGAGATACGACCCTTCATGGTATTCAATAGACCCCAGTGGGATACGACTCTGCATGGTCTTCCATAGACCCCAGTGGGATACGACTCTGCATGGTCTTCCATAGACCCCAGTGGGATACGTCCCTGCATGGTCTTCCATAGACCCCAGTGGGATACGACTCTGCATGGTCTTCCATAGACCACAGTGGGATACGACTCTGCGTGGTCTTCCATAGGCCCCAGTGGGATACGACCCTTCATGGTATTCAATAGACCCCAGTGGGATACGACCCTGCATGGTCTTCCATAGACCCCAGTGGGATACGACTCTGCATGGTCTTCCGTAGGTCCCAGTGGGATATGACTTTGCATGGTCTTCCATAGGCCCCAGTGGGATACGACCCTGCATGGTCTTCCATGGCTGGAAAGGGACTAAATCTGGAGGTTAGAAACAACCTAAGCTACTCAATCACTTTAGGATGTATCTTATTGTCTCAATAAACTTACTTGTAACTTGAAGGGAATGAAGTGCCTAGTATTTATATTCTGTTCTTCAAACCTTTAAACAAAAAGAAACTTCTCAGTTAATGAGCATTTTGGCACAGTTTGTGCCTGTCAGAATGCATCGTGCAATCACGCAACTGCTTACGAAACCTGTACATCTTTCCTCCAGTTATTGTCGCCTTTGTTTGCAATTAGTAAACAGTTTTTGAGCTTGAAAGCACTATGAAGTTATTTATAACAATAATATATTTTGCATTGTTAAATTTCAAAGGTCGTAAACTGCTTTACTGCAGTTCCGTTTACATTTATTACTGAGGAAAGATGTACAGGTTTCGCAAGTAGTGGCGGAAATGCTTGGTGAATCCTGAGCCTCGATACATTTTCTTAAGCAGGTGCTGATAAGAAGCCTATCGCATGTATCATAGTGATGTTTTGGAGACTGTCTCTCTCTCTCTGTCTCTCTCTCTCTCTCTCTCTCTCTCTCTCTCTCTCTCTGTCTCTCTCTCTGTCTCTGTCTCTCTCTCTGTCTCTCTCTCTGTCTCTGTCTCTCTCTCTGTCTCTCTCTCTGTCTCTGTCTCTCTCTCTGTCTCTCTCTCTCTGTCTCTCTCTCTCTGTCTCTCTCTCTCTGTCTCTCTCTCTCTCTCTCTCTCTCTCTCTCTCTCTCTCTCTCTCTCTCTCTCTCTCTCTCTCTCTCTCTCTCTCTCTCTCTCTCTCTCTCTCTCTCTCTCTCTCTCTCTCTCTCTCTCGGGAGAAGCGCAAGGCTGAATGCTAACGGAGGGATGAACAGGCGTGGGTGGGCGAAGAGTCACGCCAAATATCACCATCAATTATGGAGCGGACGGACTTCCTCCTCCCCGCCATTCAACCCGCAACACTTCCAAGAAATGCCGTGTTGTTTTGGGAAGAGATGGATAGACGGTCGATGGATATAATGGCGGACCCTATTGTGGTACACACGAGGGTAGCTGCGTGCTTGACCCTTCAGAAGGTCTATATACAGACTTCGCATGAGACTGGAACCTCATTCCTGTTTTTCCAACTGAAAACTGTCAAAAGTTTTTTCACCTCAGTGATGCGACTAGGAGCATTATTATTATTTTGTTTTACCCCGTCCAGAACTTCATTGACAAACATTTTATCGTGTCAAAATATATATTATGCCCCCAATTTGAATCCTGTGTTCAGACTAGTGTCTATATATATATTCAGAGTCCTATTTTATATCTTTGCTAATCCCCATTTTACTAATTCTCATTCACTTATAAACCTACAGTTATCACTCATCCAGTTACTTAACAAAGAGTGTATTTTCGATGTTTTTTTGCCTTGGAATGAATGATTCGTGATGCCGAGGACTAGAAATACGAGGCTATGGGCTGATTTTTTCACTTATAAAACAGTATGGACCAAGACCGTTGTACAGTATATGTTTATAGAAAAAAATCAATCGCTCAGTGAGCCCCCTGTCACCACTTCCGTCATCACATTACATGTGTGTTAAGAGCCAGTAACAAGGGATAATATGTTTAATTATGATTAGTTGACAGCACAGAATTCGACCAGTGAGTGGAAAAGCCTATTTAGTGGACTTGATGCATCTCTCTTTGGGCCTATTAAACACGCAGTTTCTCACAGGCGCGTTAAAGAAGACTTGTCGAGAATATAGACCATTTTGAAATTTGACCATTTTGAAATTTGACCATTTTGAAATTTGACCATTTTGAAATTTGACTATTTTGAAATTTGACCATTTTGAAATTTGACCATTTTGAAATTTGACCATTTTGAAATTTGACCATTTTGAAATTTGACCATTTTGAAATTTGACCATTTTGAAATTTGACCATTTTGAAATTTGACCATTTTGAAATTTGGCAATTTTGGTATTTGACGCAGCTACCAAATTGGGATGGTTTGATGTAGGAGCCAGCCACACAATTCAAGATACAGTAGGTCAGGTTCGGGAGTCTTGATAAACCGTTTTCTGCCTGTTGTGGCAACAGGAGAGGACGGCGAACTGTCTGGCACGTCCTCCTGTTTGCACCCCTTGACGTACGTTCGTACCCCTTGATGTACGTCAGATTTGACGAACCTGTTTTCCCTAAACCGAAGTCGAATGTTAATGTTGTTTTTGCCTATCACTACTTACCTAACAGTGACCGCGGGAAGTGAGGACTCTAGCTCCTGAGCCCCCTCCCTTCCACTCCCTGCACTCCTGCTCCTGTTGTGTTATATACTTACTCTTGACGTTTGAATTCTTTGTCGAATCTGGGCTAAAAGTTGTGGCTGGAGGCGGCTTCTACAACTTCTTCTTCTGAGTACATTCCACTTGTTAAGTAATGCCCGTTTAGTTTCATGCCCGAAACGCTTTGCGTAATAGTGACTTTAGGCACTGTATGTACTAGCTCTATCTATAAATCGATCAATCTTTGTAAAATCTCTTGTATGTATGTACCTTACCTAAATAAACATTTATTTATTTATTATTTAATGGTAATGACTTCTTACAGACATAATAACATTGGATAAAAGCCGGCACTTGTGTATTTGTGTCTAATCTCAACGTGTATACACCAATTTACAACTCAATTTACAACTCAATTTACAACTCAAACGTCTAATAAATTAGATTAGACTTTCACATGTATTAGTCTCGTCCTCATCACACACTCAGATCTTGACAAAGCCACTCAGGAGAGTGCGAAAGACTTGGTGTAAATTCTTTACATAAATTTCACAAATCCACAAGTGTAGGTTTTTATGTAACTCTCCACCTGTTGCCCAACTGTTTCAGGTGCGAGTATTTCCTTACATTCCGTCGACTTCTCTAAGCGCACCTCTCCTGTGCCAAGTAAGTCCACTACGGGCTCACCATAGCCCGTGCTACTAGCCCCGCTCCTGTGCCAGGTAAGTCCACTACGGGCTCACCATAGCCCGTGCTACTTGCCCCGCTCCTGTGCCAGGTAAGTCCACTACGGGCTCACCATAGCCCGTGCTACTAGCCCCGCTCCTGTGCCAGGTAAGTCCACTACGGGCTCACCATAGCCCGTGCTACTAGCCCCGCTCCTGTGCCAGGTAAGTCCACTACGGGCTCACCATAGCCCGTGCTACTAGCCCCGCTCCTGTGCCAGGTAAGTCCACTACGGGCTCACCATAGCCCGTGCTACTAGCCCCGCTCCTGTGCCAGGTAAGTCCACTACGGGCTCACCATAGCCCGTGCTACTAGCCCCGCTCCTGTGCCAGGTAAGTCCACTACGGGCTCACCATAGCCCGTGCTACTTGCAACTTGTTCCGAATAGCTGAATCTATAAAAACGACTCATCCAAATCCCCCCCTCCTCCCCCCCCCCTGCAGTATCCACTTACCTGTCCTCTCGTCCAATTTCCTCTCTTGACCATTTTATGCTTCCCTCGGTATCTTGTATGTAGTGATCATGTCTGTGAGGACAGTTACGTTCCAGGCTTGGGAGTTAGTGGAAAATATAACTAGGATTGGGTCGCCTAGGTGGAGCTAGTGGCCCTGTGCGGTGAGTGGTGGCCCCCTACCCCCCCCCCCCCCCGTACCCGCCCCACCCCCCCCCCCCCCTTTGCATTATTTAGGTCTTCGCGGCCAGCACGTGTGACCTTTGACCTCCGCTGGGGGGTTAGAGGGAGGTCGTTATACAAAGCCACGTCGTACACGAGAACGATCGTCAAGGGATCTTAAAAATCTATATACCTAACCCTTATCCAATCCAACCTAAATCTAACTCAAGCCAGCCTATCTTATCCTATCCTATCCGAACCGGTGCGGTGGTCACGGTACTGTGTACGTTTAGGGGTGATCCTGGACGGCATGGGTTCGAATCCTGGCCGGGTCAAAGAGTTCTTAGTGATATATATATATATATATATATATATATATATATATATATATATATATATATATATATATGTATATATATATATATATATATATATATATATATATATATATATATATATAACTTTAGAACACTTTCCCACCAGGAGACTCGAACCCTAGCCAGCACAGAAGCCTTCCAGCAACTGGCATAACAGGTACGCCTTAACCCACTCCACCACCCGCTCAGACCCTTAAAAGAGATGGTAATTTCGGAGTATTTAAATACCCCAAAGATCAACACCTCCCAAGAGCACCAGAGCAAGTGAGGGGTCATTTATACGTTAATTTCATCAAGTCCCTGTTAATATGGGAAGACACAGTGTCTCTGCTTAAGGCACAACTCTCCTAAACACGAGAGTTAAGTATACAACTTTAGAACACTTTCCCACCAGGAGACTCGAACCCTAGCCAGCACAGAAGCCTTCCAGCAACTGGCATAACAGGTACGCCTTAACCCGCTCCACCACCCACTCAGACCCTTAAAAGAGATGGTAATTTCGGAGTATTTAACAGAAGTAATATATATATATAATATATATATATAATATATATATAATATATATATTCGAATCGTCTTCTAAAGGGAGACGTCGCACCGAGGTCTTTATAAGATGTTATATAGGGACAAAAAGGTCCAAATTCGGAGGATTCGAACCGGTGACCACTGGTAGAATCAGTGACTACTGAAGTACTCCAGGTATTGAAGGTCGTACTTGTGGGTCGGTGGAGGACAGGTGTCTGTCTGCAGGTGTGTAGTCCTCTGCACACCTGCAGACAACTGTTTCACTCCTTCCAGGTGTGAAGTACTGTCAGTGATTGGTACCATGGAGTGATTGGTGCTGTCAGTGATTGGTACCATGGAGTGATTGGTGCTGTCAGTGATTGGTACCATGGAGTGATTGGTGCTGTCAGTGATTGGTACCATGGAGTGATTGGTGCTGTCAGTGATTGGTACCATGGAGTGATTGGTGCTGTCAGTGATTGGTACCATGGAGTGATTGGTGCTGTCAGTGATTGGTACCATGGAGTGATTGGTGCTGTCAGTGATTGGTACCATGGAGTGATTGGTGCTGTCAGTGATTGGTACCATGGAGTGATTGGTGCTGTCAGTGATTGGTACCATGGAGTGATTGGTGCTGTCAGTGATTGGTACCATGGAGTGATTGGTGCTGTCAGTGATTGGTACCATGGAGTGATTGGTGCTGTCAGTGATTGGTACCATGGAGTGATTGGTGCTGTCAGTGATTGGTACCATGGAGTGATTGGTGCTGTCAGTGATTGGTACCATGGAGTGATTGGTGCTGTCAGTGATTGGTACCATGGAGTGATTGGTGCTGTCAGTGATTGGTACCATGGAGTGATTGGTGCTGTCAGTGATTGGTACCATGGAGTGATTGGTGCTGTCAGTGATTGGTACCATGGAGTGATTGGTGCTGTCAGTGATTGGTACTATATTGACGGTGTTTACCTGGGAGAGTGGGCAGTGTGGGAGGAGGGGGAGTGTGCCCCCCCCCCCAACCCCCCCCCCCAACCCCCCCCCCAACCCCCCCCCCAACCCCCCCCCCCCCCAAAAAAAAACAGAAGTAATAAGCGATAAATCGACCTGAAGACAAATTTGAGAATGAGGGGGATTAGGGGGGGAAAGGAGGAGGGGGGGGGGTTAGTGGGGGGGGGGGGGAGAATCCGGCTCAGTAATCCGGTATAAACACACGGGGGGGCGGGGAGTTGCGGATTTAATTACCGATGTGATGCTTCTTGGTCCGTTACGGGGGAGTTACGGGATAAAAAAAAAGGTAATTAGTAGGTGGTGATGAATAGGTTGGTGATTGAGGTGGTGATGAGATGGGGGGAATATTTTGGTTTGATGAGTAGTAATTGATCGATGGAGGGGGGGAGGTGGGGGGGGGGGTTGGAATGGAGAGGGGATGGGGGGGGATATGAGGGTGTGTCGAGACGGGTGGGTGGGGATTGACGAGAGAGAGAGAGAGAGAGAGAGAGAGAGAGAGAGAGAGAGAGAGGAGATGAGAGAGAGAGAGAGTGAGAGGAGATGAGAGAAAAGGTGAATTTAGAGAAGAGAGAGAAACGTTGAAGAGAAGGAAGGGGGTGGAAGAGGTATATGTGGGCATTTAGACCTGTAGAGAGGGGAAAGAAAGAGAGAGAGAGAGAGTTTATTTATAGACCCCCTTCAACGAGGGGAGAGGAGACAAGGGGTTAAAATAAAGGGGAAGGGGGGGGGGGGAAGATTATCGGTGTGAAAGGGAGTGAGAGAGGGTTAGGGGGGTGGGGGATTGAACCTTGCCATGCCTAGGGCAGGTTAGAGCCCCCCCCCCCCCCCCCGCAGCCTGCAATCGACAGGGCTGCAGTTCCTCTTTGGCTCTGTCATATCTCCGCCTAATGCAGCTTGGGGGCGTCGGGCTCCACCTCTACCCCCAGTTTATTGACTACTCTCTTTGTTTTCTACCACCGTGATTGATTGATTGATGAAGATTAAGCCACCCAAGAGGTGGCACGGGCATGAATAGCCCGTAAGTGGTGGGTCTTTTGAGCCATTACCAGTATCAAGAGCTGATACTGGAGATCTGTGGAGGTGCGACTGCACCCTGCGTGACGGGAGATGTCTCACGGACCAAATGGTGTACCACCGTGGCTGTTGTGTTGTTGTTATAGATTCAGCTACTCGGAACAAGTTCCAAGTAGCACGGGCTATGGTGAGCCCGTAACTTACCTGGCACAGGAGCGGGGCAAGTAGCACGGGCTATGGTGAGCCCGTAACTTACCTGGCACAGGAGCGGGGCAAGTAGCACGGGCTATGGTGAGCCCGTAACTTACCTGGCACAGGAGCGGGGCAAGTAGCACGGGCTATGGTGAGCCCGTAACTTACCTGGCACAGGAGCGGGGCAAGTAGCACGGGCTATGGTGAGCCCGTAACTTACCTGGCACAGGAGCGGGGCAAGTAGCACGGGCTATGGTGAGCCCGTAGTGGACTTACCTGGCACAGGAGCGGTGTACCACCGTGGCTCATGATAGTCTCTTATATACCTGCCTCTCTATTCTCCTTCCCCCCCCCCCCTCCCTTGAATATTTTGTATGCGGTGATCAGATCTCAGTTCTTTCTTTTGTCCTAAAGTGACGTGAGAATTGATCCGAAATATGTAGTAGACAAGGTTCTGAATGACTTCAATTTTTGTAGATTTCTGTAGGCAGTTCTTATAAGGACCAACTTTGCATATGCCGCTGACGATATCCTGTTGATGTTGTGCTCCGGGCACTGATGCAATTTTTTTTCATATGCAGAAACTTTTAAGGTGCCAAAGTGGACAAAAACAAAATGCCTAAGATGAGCTGTAGGATTGATCCCAAGAGGTTGTGGATTGATCCCAAGAGGTTGTAGGATTGATCCCAAGAGGTTGTGGATTGATCCCAAGAGGTTGTGGATTGATCCCAAGAGGTTGTGGATTGATCCCAAGAGGTTGTGGATTGATCACAAGAGGTTGTGGATTGAACCCAAGAGGTTGTGGATTGATCACAAGAGGTTGTGGATTGATCACAAGAGGTTGTGGATTGATTCCAAGAGGTTGTAGGATTGATCCCAAGAGGTTGTGGATTGATCCCAAGAGGTTGTGGGTTGATCCCAAGAGGTTGTGGATTGATCCCAAGACCTTAATAAGAGTTGACAGTGAAGTAGGAAGGTGATTGAAGGCTTCACAGTGCTGCGTATTGCGGAGGATAAGAAACTTTGCTTCTGAGGTCCACCTGAAACAGGCTTCACCAAGCATTTATACGCAACTTCTTACGAAACCTGTACATCATTCCTCAAACATGGCGTCGTTGTTTACATTTATTAAATGGTTTACGAGGCTGTTTATGTCAACAAAAAAAAACTTGGTGAAGTTTCGAAGCGCGTAAACTGCTTTCAGAGTGTAAACAGAGTCGCCATGATTGTTGGAAGATGTACAGGTTTCGTAAATTGTTGTGTAAATGTTTGATAAGTCCCGGCCGGTCGTGTAAGGTTATTCTTGCGGTTATCTTGAGATGATTTCGGGGCTTAGCGACCCCCGCGGCCCGGTCCTCGACCCGAGCCTACGGGACGTCGCTCGTCCTCAAATTCGACCACGTCGATTGATCTGCGTGTGTGGGGTACAGGTTATGGGCAAGCCAGACTGTTGTGGTGTGCCTGAGGTGCGTATGGACCTGCATGACAGAGACAGAGGGGGGGGGTCAGGGAGGGAGACAGAGAGAGGGAGGGACGGGGGTTACGGAAGAGACAGGGAGAAGGGAGAGACAGGGAGAGGGGAGAGAAACGAGGGGAAGAGGAGGTTGGGGGGACTATTTCTCTATATAATAACCCAACCCCTATACACACACGGGCACACCATAGCCCGTGCTACATGGACACTTCGTCCTAAGTAGCTAAATCTTTAACAACATATACACACACACAGAGGCCTAAGGAACCCTCCACAATATTGCTCTGATAGAATAGAGGCAAATTATTCTACAACCTATTCCTCCCCTCTCCCCACTCTCTCTCTCATTTCTCTCTCTACTCTTCCTCTTTTTGTCAACTCCCTCTCCCTTTTTCCTCCATGTTCTACCCTGCCAGTCATCCTCGACAGCGCGGCACTGGATTCAATGGGCATGATGTATAGCGTGTTGACGGACCTACGAAATGGGTACATTATTTCTCCTTCATGACGGCTTTGTTTATATTTATTAAAACATCTTTGAACCGAGAGGTTCAGGAACCCAGAGGTTCAGGAACCCAGAGGTTCAGGAACCCAAAGGTTCATGAGTCCTTACGCCTGGTTCTTGTCCTCCTAGTGTACCTAAAGCGACCATCTTCCAGGAAATTCCAGTCAGGACTACGGCTTCTTTCTGGAAATCCCGATTGTGCGTTCCATGGACCTGCTGGACAGGAAATGATGGCTGCGTGTGTGTGTGTGTGTGTGTGTGTGTGTGTGTGTGTGTGTGTGTGTGTGTGTGTGTGTGTGTGTGCGTACTCACCTAGTTGTACTCACCTAGTTGTGCTTGCAGGGGTTGAGCTCTGGCTCTTTGGTCCCGCCTCTCAACTGTCAATCAACAGGTGTACAGGTTCCTGAGCCTATTGGGCTCTATCATATCTACACTTGAAACTGTGTTCAGCCTCAGTGTGAGTCAGCCTCCACCACATCACTTCCTAATGCATTCCATTTGTCAACCACTCTGACACTAAAAAAGTTCTTTCTAATATCTCTGTGGCTCTTTTGGGCGCTCAGTTTCCACCTGTGTCCCCTAGTGCGTGTGCCCCTTGTGTTAAACAGCCTGTCTTTATCAACCCTGTCAATTCCCTTGAGGATCTTGATTGTGGTGATCATGTCCCCCCTAACTCTTCTGTCTTCCAACGAAGTGAGGTTTAATTCCCGTAGTCTCTCCTCGTAGCTCATACCTCTCAGCTCGGGTACTAGTCTGGTGGCAAACCTTTGAACCTTTTCCATTTTAGTCTTATGCTTGACTAGATATGGACTCCATGCTGGTGCCGCATACTCCAGGATTGGTCTGACATATGTGGTATATAATGTTCTGAAAGATTCCTTACACAAGTTTCTAAAGGCCGTTCTTATGTTAGCCAACCTGGCATATGCTGCTGCTGTTATCCTCTTGATATGAGCATCAGGGGACAGGTCTGGCGTGATATCAACCCCCAGGTCTTTCTCTCTCTCGGACTCTTGAAGTATTTCATCTCCCAAGTGATACCTTGTATCTGGTCTCCTGCTTCCTACCCCTATCTTCATTACATTACATTTGCTTGGATTAAACTCTAACAGCCATTTGTTCGACCATTCCTGCAGCTTGTCCAGGTCTTCTTGAAGCCTCAAGCTGTCCTCCTCTGTCTTAATCCTTCTCATAATTTTGGCGTCGTCAGCAAACATTGAGCGGAATGAGTCTATACCCTCTGGGAGATCATTTACGTATATCAGAAACAGGATAGGTCCAAGTACAGAGCCCTGTGGGACTCCACTGGTGACTTCACGCCAGTCTGAGGTCTCACCCCTCACTGTAACTCTCTGCTTCCTATTGTTTAGGTACTCCCTTATCCACTGGAGCGCCCTACCAGTTACTCCTGCCTGTTTCTCTAGCTTATGCATCAACCTTTTATGGGGTACTGTGTCAAAGGCTTTCCGACAGTCCAAAAAAATGCAGTCCGCCCACCCTTCTCTTTCTTGTTTAATCTTTGTCACCTGATCGTAGAATTCTATCAATCCTGTAAGGCAAGATTTACCCTCCCTGAACCCATGTTGATGGGTTGTCACGAAGTCTCTTCTCTCCAGATGTGTTACCAGGTTTTTTCTCACAATCTTCTCCATCACCTTGCATGGTATACAAGTTAAGGACACTGGCCTGTAGTTCAGTGCCTCTTGTCTGTCACCCTTTTTGTATATTGGTACTACATTAGCAGTCTTCCATATTTCTGGTAGGTCCCCCGTTTCCAGTGACCTACTATACACTATGGAGAGTGGTAGGCAAAGTGCTCCTGCACACTCTTTCAATACCCATGGCGAGATTCCATCCGGCCCAACAGCTTTTCTCACATCCAGCTCCAATAGGTGCTTCTTGACCTCATCTCTTGTAATTTCGAACCTATCCAAGGTCACCTAGTTTGCTGCCACCTCTTCTAGCGCCGCGACATCTCCCTGTTCTATTGTAAAGACCTCCTGGAACCTTTTGTTGAGTTCTTCACACACCTCTTTGTCATTCTCTGTGTACCTGTCCTCGCCCACCCTAAGTTTCATCACCTGTTCCTTCACTGTTGTCTTCCTCCTGATGTGACTGTGTGTGTGTGTGTGTGTGTGTGTGTGTGTGTGTGTGTGTGTGTGTGTGTGTGTGTGTGTGTGTGTGTGTGTGTGTGTGTGTGTGTGTGTGGCATTTCCAGGTGATGAGAAGGTTCCAGGTGGTGTTTCCAGGTCACTAAAGTCCCCCCCTCCCCCTCCCCTCGCGGTTAGTTGACTTCCTGTGTGAGTCTTCTGGAATTCTCTTCGCTAGGCTCCTTCGGCTAGCCACGTGGCCGAAGGATACCCGGCCGTAGGGTGGATGACCTTCGGGAGTCGTGGACCACGGGTTGCTGGGTGCTGATAGCGACCTTCAAGGGGACGCTATCCAGCTTGGGTTGGAATGTCCGCTTGTCCTTAGGTGAGATTATACGATAACCTTCCCCCAATTTCACCTCAATTGTGTAGTCGCTACAGTTTGGGCTGCCTCAATTTCATTTCCATTGTGTGTTTTCTCCATTTTTTTTTTTAGCGTGTTGACCTGGCTAAGGAGGTCAGGTTATGACCTTGATCACTATACTGCAGGCCGGGAAGGTCATCACGTCTGTGTTGACCTATTTATCGTTGCTGACCTGGCGTCTATAGAGAAGGAGTTATCAGGGGGAAAGCGCCAAGTCATTACTACTATATATCACTTGGAAGGGGGTCAGAATGAGAGAGAGAGAGAGGGGGGGGAGGGAAAGGTCGCATGGCCTAGCGATAAACGACTTCGAGCCACAGTCAAAGATGCGTTTCGTTCTCCTCATGCCTCTGTTCACCTAGCAGTAAATAGGTACCTGGGAGTTAGACAGCTGTGACGGGCTCTCTTCCTGGGTGTGTTTGTGCGGAAAAAAAGAAGAGTTGATTGACAGTGGAGAGGCGGGGCCGAAAGAGCCAGAACTCAACCCCCGCAAGCACAACTAGGTGAGTACAACTAGGTGAGTACACACACACACACACACACACACACACACACACACACACACACACACACACACACACACACACACACACACACACACACACACTCTTTCTTGGTGGAGGCTGACTCCATACACAGTTTCAAGTGTAGATATGATAGAGCCCAATAGGCTCAGGAACCTGTACACCAGTTGATTGACGGTTGAGAGGCGGGACCAAAGAGCAAGAGCTCAACCCCCGCAAGCACAACTAGGTGAATACACACACACACACACACACACACACACACACACACACACACACACACACACACACACACACACACTCCAGTCATTTGCCCTGTGACAAAACCCGGGGAAGATTGACTGGGAACAAATCCATAACAGTCCACCCCCCCACCTCCCACCCCAGTTCACCTAGTAGTAACCGGAGGAACTGGTTTAAAACCGATTGGCAGACCGAGTTACTTATTAAACTTATTAAAAAACTTATTAAAAGTTACTTATTAAAAACTTATTAAAAGGCTTTACCACGAGCTATAGGAAAGGTGGTAAGCTCCCAGCCAGGCATCACATGTCATCTACTCATCTACTAGATCTACTAGAACTACGCTCTGCTACGAAATTGTTTCGGGCTGCTTCCTGGGGGTGGAGGCCTGGTCGAGGGCCGGGCCGCGGGGACACTAAAGCCCCGAAATCATCTCAAGATAACCTACTCCCGTCCCCCCTGTGTAAAATATAGAGAAAACGAGGTAGAAAGGAGAGAGTACAAATAATAAAGTGTAGATAGAAGATGAGTGCAGAAGAAAGAATAGGGTGGAATAGAAAGAATAGAGTGGAATAGAAAGAATAGAGTGTGATAAAGTAGGAGATGTAATTTGATGGGAAGGGAGTAGTAGTGATGGGAGAGGGAGGGAGGAAGGAAGGAAGGAAGGAAGGGGAGGGGGGGGGGGCGAGAGAGTTCAATGGGTAGTATAGACCGCAGCAGGTACAATGGGATCGTTAATATCACGCGCAGGTTTAATAGGACTTAATGGGCGCACGCGCACTTGCGGTCGGTCATTGAGGTCAGCCCGTGTGCACGTGCGTGAGTGTGTGTGTGTGTGTGTGTGTGTGTGTGTGTGTGTGTGTGTGTTTACTAGTTGTGTTTTTTTTTTGCGGGGGTTGAGCTTTGCTCTTTCGGCCCGACTCTCAACTGTCAATCAACTGTTTTACTAACTACTTTTTTTTTTTTTTTTTTTTTTCTCACACCACACACACACCCCAGGAAGCAGCCCGTGACAGCTGACTAACTCCCAGGTACCTATTTACTGCTAGGTAACAGGGGCATTCAGGGTGAAAGAAACTTTGCCCATTTGTTTCTGCCTCGTGCGGGAATCGAACCCGCGCCACAGAATTACGAATCCTGCGCGCTATCCACCAGGCTACGAGGCCCCTGGTGGATAGCGCTCACCCTGTGTGTGTGTGAGTGTGTGTGAGAGTGAGTGAGGTATGGACCGTATAGACGATGGCCGGCTGTGGTACAAGTCATTTGTTTAATCCGTTATAGTGATTCTAAGTGGAATTATGTTTTGCGAAAGGCGATGTAAACACCCACAAACACACAGTCGTGAGGCTGTACTCACCTAGTTGTGCTTGCGGGGTGTTGAGCTCTGGCTCTTTGGTCCCGCCTCACAACCGTCAATCAACAGGTGTACAGGTTCCTGAGCCTATTGGGCTCATGTGTGAGGGTGTTTGAGTGTGTGTGTGTGTGGGGGGGGGGGGGGGGATGGAATGAACGTGGGGGACATGAAATTTAGCGTGAGAGTAGTGGTTATCTTGAGGTTATCTTGAGATGATTTCGGGGCTTTTTAGTGTCCCCGCGGCCCGGTCCTCGACCAGGCCTCCACCCCCAAGAAGCAGCCCGTGACAGCTGACTTACACCCAGGTACCTATTTTACTGCTAAGTAACAGGGGCATAGGTGAAAGAAACTCTGTCCATTGTTTCTCGCCGGCGCCCGGGATCGAACCCGGGGCCACATGATCACAGATCCAGCGTGCTGTCCGCTCGGCCGACCGGCCTAAACACTTGTATCCAAAGGCTTTAAGGTCGGTGTTTCATTTAACTGTTATGAATGTGTGTGATTGAAACATATGTAGATGCAGACGATGAGTCACAATAACGAGGCTGAAGATCTGGGGCCAGATTCACGAAGCAGTTACGCAAGTCCTTACGAACCTGTACATCTTTCCTCAATCTTTGACGGCTTTGGTTACATTTATTAAACAGTTTACAAGCATGAAAACTTGTCAATCAACTGTTGTTATTGTTATAAACAGCCTCCTGGTGCTTCGGAGCTCATTAACTGTTTAATAATTGTAAACAAAGCCGCCAAAGATTGAGAAAAGATGTACAGGTTCGTAAGTGCTTGCGTAGCTGCTTCGTGAATCTGGCCCCAGAAGACCAAACCACACACCAGAAGATGAAGAGGAGACGACGAAGACGTTTCGGTCCATACTACGGGCTCACCATAGCCCGTGCTACTTGCCCCGCTCCTGTGCCAGGTAAGTCCACTACGGGCTCACCATAGCCCGTGCTACTTGCCCCGCTCCTGTGCCTGGTAAGTCCACTACGGGCTCACCATAGCCCGTGCTACTTGCCCCGCTCCTGTGCCAGGTAAGTCCACTACGGGCTCACCTTAGCCCGTGCTACTTGCCCCGCTCCTGTGCCAGGTAAGTCCACCACGGGCTCACCATAGCCCGTGCTACTTGCCCCGCTCCTGTGCCAGGTAAACTACGGGCTCACTATAGCCCGTGCTACTTGCCCCGCTCCTGTGCCAGGTAAACTACGGGCTCACTATAGCCCGTGCTACTTTTGTTCCGAGTAGCTGAATCTATAACAACGAGCGAGGTTCTTTTTTTTTTTTTTTTAGATTCAGCTACTTGGAAAAAGAAAGTTGCAAGTAGTACGGGCTACGGTGAGCCCGTAGCGGTCTTACCTGGCACAGGAGTGAGGGGCAAGTAGCACGGGCTACGGTGAGCCCGTAGTAGACTTACCTGGCACAGGAGTGAGGGGCAAGTAGCACGGGCTACGGTGAGCCCGTAGCGGTCTTACCTGGCACAGGAATGAGGGGCAAGTAGCACGGGCTACGGTGAGCCCGTAGCGGTCTTACCTGGCACAGGAGTGAGGGGCAAGTAGCACGGGCTACGGTGAGCCCGTAGCGGTCTTACCTGGCACAGGAGTGAGGGGCTGTGAGGGGGAGTGAGATTGATTGATGAACCTTAAGCCACCCAAGAGATGGCACGGGCATGAATAACCCGTAAAGGGAGGAGGGGGGGGGAGCAAGGGAGGCACGGGCATTAAGATTGAGCTGAAGAATAGGAAGGAGGAAATTCTTAGAGGCAGGCAAGAATAAGAAGAATGGTACCAATGGCTTGGATGTAATAATAGGTTGTAAGAGGGGGGGTGTAGGGTGATAATGGGGGGTTTAAGAATGGGAACATTCTTAATTCTATTAGGTGGGATAGGCTTATATCAGGTCACATTTGTTAGGAAGGTTAGAATATTAACATTCATTTATATTTATATGCGAACAAGCCTGAATGGTTCCCAGGACTATATGCGTCTGAAAACTCACACCCCAGAAGTGACTCGAACCCATACTGCCAGGAGCAACGCAACTGGTATCTACAGGACGCTTTAATCCGCTTGACCATCACGCTTATATTGTTATATTTAGTATATTTGTGTATATAGTTAGTATACATTTGAGTGTGTACTGTGAAAGGGAAGAGTCAACAGCAACAGAACCAGGACTCAGGGTCATGTTGGGTAGGTTGTGTGTCAGAGCTGATGCGACTTCTACTGTGAGGAGTAGAGGTAGTAGTAGACGCGTCTACAGTGAGCAGTAGACGGAGTATTGTAGACTCGTCTACTGTGAGTAGACACAGTAGAAGACTCGTCTAGTGTGAGGAGTAGACACAGTAGTAGACTCGTCTACTGTAAGGAGTATAATAGTATATATATATATATATATATATATATATATATATATATATATATATATATATATATATATGACAATGTCAGACCACGGAGGAAAAATGAAACAGGAATGTCCTTAAGTACTTTCGTATATTAAATACATCTTCAGAAGGTGCATCTTCACCTTCTGAAGATGTATTTAATATACGAAAGTACTTAAGGAAATTCCTGTTTCATTTTTCCTCCGTGGTCTGACATTGTCATATATATATATATATATATATATATATATATATATATATATATATATATATATATATATATATATATATATATAATATGTGTGTCTGTCTCTTGTGGATTTTCTGGAATTACTCAATTAATGAAGATAAATATAATTTTTGTTTATTAATATTTGTGTTTTAATACCCTCAGATCTGTGATTTATTAACACATTTAGGTACATAAGCATTTGGGCAGCGACACTAGACTATATGACGGGGAGTACAGCGTGTCAACACACCTTCATAAAGACTGTGAAGCAGTATCCTCCCCCGCGATAACAGCTTGATGGTTAAATGCAACCTTAGAATACTGAAAAAAATTTACCACTTACGGGCTATTCATGCCCGTGCCACCTCTTGGGTGGCTTAATCTTCATCAATCAATCGTGTCAAGAAACTGTAGTCTGCACTGGCAGACTCTGAGTGCATTATGAGGATATCTTCAAGAACACGAGAGTGAATAAAGTAATTTGCAAAGCTCCAGGTACCTCATGCCAACTGGTCTGAAAGGTCTAATAACTGGGCATTCGGTGATGTAGTGTGGGAGATCATGCCGTAGTTCCTGCTCACAGAGTTTGCAACTGGAGTGTTCAGGATTGGGAGATCCGTCACCTGTAGCCACCTGCCACAGGTAACCCAACCTGATCCTGGCAACCACTGTGTCGCACAGTCTGGTCGACGTTTTGTGCTGCCCATAAACATAGGTTTCAGATCTGAACAAATTATAGCTTTTTATACTAGTACTTTCAGGTCGTTGGGAGTCAGTAATTTCTTTCCTATCAGGCCTGAGTGTTTGGACCAATACAGTTTTGACAAATGAGATGGGGATACCTAGATCTAATTCAACTTCATCTTTGTTACACGCTAATTTGGCTGAAATGTGTGTGTCATTATGATGGCTTATGATGTGTGAAGGTATCCAAACAAAGGAGATTCGAAACCCTTTACTCTGTACAACGATTAGGTCATTTACAATTGGTAGTATGAGGTTCTAGTGGAGTCAGTCGTTAGTCAGTGGAGACTAACGTCAGTGTTATGCCCTGGTTGATTGGTTGATTGGCCTTTCTTATCCCATATTCTCCTCCCTCTCGTACAGTTCCTATTTTGCTCCTTACCCTCTTTATCTCCTAGTTGCCAAGTAGGGCATAGCCTCCTGAGTTACCATCTGAAACAAACAAATAAATCACTTGATATTTTCAATTCAAACATATCAAACACTCCCTCTCCCCCTCCCCCCCCAACCCTCGTACAAACATCCCAGAGAGAGAGTATTACTGAAAGAGAAAAAAAGGAATTTGATAATCGTTTCAGGACACTACGTGTTGTCTGGCGGCTTCCTGGAGGCTGGCGGGCGGTTCCCGCCAGTCGAGCGAGACACCACGTGGCGTGGAGGCGGTTTTTATCCCAGGATGTACGCCGACGCTGGCAGCCGCGGCGGCACGCGTCCTGCACCACGCTATACTGTAACTTAAGACCTCCCCCCCATGCCCTTCACCCACAAACACCCACTTACGCAAAAAAAGTAAATAAATAAGCTTGAAATACGCTCTGGTGAGCAATGTCTGTGAGGCACTATGGGATGAAATTGTGGTTGAATTATGGTAGAGTAATTTTTTCTCTCGTGTCTATTTCTCTCTCTCTCTCTCTCTGCCACTCCGTAAAAAATCCAACCTAACCTAACCTAACCAGAAACGCACGCACCCAAACAACCCCCCTAACCTATACAGAATCCGATGCACGCAAAACGTAGGGATTTGCGAGTCGTTATTTTTCGTAGTAGGCTGTATTTGTTACGTTGGTGGCTGTGGTTCCTTAGCTTCTACTGTTACCTGTGACTCCCTTCAGGGAGAAACAATGGTCTTTAAGGTTTTTAAGCTGTAGATCTCTGTATCACATGGCAGGATTGTGTAGAATAGTGACTCGAAGTGACTCGAAGTCTTGACTCGAAGTTACTCGAAGTGACTCGAAGTCTTGACTCGAAGTCTTGACTCGAAGTCTTGACTCGAAGTCTTGACTCGAAGTCTTGACTCGAAGGCTTGACTCGAAGGCTTGACTCGAAGTCTTGACTCGAAGTTACTCGAAGTGACTCGAAGTCTTGACTCGAAGTCTTGACTCGAAGGCTTGACTCGAAGGCTTGACTCGAAGGCTTGACTCGAAGGCTTGACTCGAAGGCTTGACTCGAAGTGACTCGAAGTCTTGACTCGAAGTGACTCGAAGTGATTCGAAGTCTTGACTCGAAGTCACTCGAAGTCGAAGTTTAGCTTGAAGTCACCACCCCTTCTCTAGCCGCCCCTCCCCAACCTCCCCCATCACCAGGCCTATCCCAATATCCAAAAAAGCCTATACCTATCCATGACCAGTGGTGCCTGCCCTCGATGGGGCACGAACCTGCCCATAGAGACCGCCAAGGGCGTCTTCCACAGATGGGTATCGCTGGAGAGTAATATATATATGGGCCTGTCGCGCCCCCACATACCCGGGGTCCTGTCCAAGTGCAGTTATAGCCGCAGTGTGAAGAGATTAAGAGGGGTTGACGGTCAACCTTTGATGGTCAACCTCAACCCCGTCCCATCTGACCCCCCAAAGGTGGATCCTGGAACACAGGTGTACACATGTGTACACATGGAGCTCCTATACATGCAGTGCTTGCAAGGTGATGCAAAGATAATGAGGCAAGCACAGGACTGCAGAGTTACTGCATGAGCTTGAATGACTCCAGGAGTGGTCAGAGAAATGGTTGCTGGTGTTCAATACAAACAAGTGTAAGGTAATGAAAATGTGGAAGGGTGAAAGACGACCTGAATGTGTACGTCTCTGCCCCCCATAAGGGAGGAAGGGAGGGAGAGAGAGAGAGAGGGGGAGGGAGAGAGAGAGAGAGAGAGAGAGAGAGAGAGAGAGAGAGAGAGAGAGAGAGAGAGAGAGAGAGAGAGAGGGAGAGGGAGGTTGAGATTTGAGTGGATATAATTCTAATACCAAAACCGGAGGCACACACACACACACACACACACACACACACACACACACACACACACACACACACACACACACACACACACACACACACACAGACGGGGCAACATCAGCAGCATATGTGACGCTGGCAAACATTATAAAACGTCGCTTAGAAACCGAAATTGAGGTAATCTACGCAACTTTCGTTACAGCAGTACTGGAATATGCGACCCCCGGCCTGGAATCCCAACCTCGTGAAGCATGAAACTAAAATTGAACAAGTGTACAGATGTTGCAAGACGAGTGCCGGAACTCAGACGGTCGAATTATGAGTTCAAGTACTTTTATTGAGACGATAAAATACATCTCAAAGGGATAGAATAAGCTTGGATAGAGTAGGGATATGTGGGCCTGCGGGCCGCTCCAAGCAACAGCCTAGTGGACCAATTCTCACAAGTCAATCCTGGCCTCGAGCGGGACTTGGGGAGTGGAACTCCCAGAACACCATCAAACAGATATCAAGGAGATATGACGCAGACTTAGGCTATATCTACCCCTCCTGAATTATGAAGATAGACTGAAGGAACTGGACCTCACAATCCTAGAGGACAGAAGAAAAAGAAGAGATGAACACAAATACAAGATAATTAGGGGGGGGGGGGAATAAACAAGGAGGAGGGGGGGGCACGAACTAGCCTCTTCAGATTGAGACAAGGAAGTATTTGACGGGGTCCGTCTAATTACCACAAACTACACAAACTTCAGAAAGCTTCCTGGCAATACGTTAGTAATGAATAAATATGATATATTAAGTTAGGCTGACCTAACCTAACCTAACCTAACCTATCCTAACCTATCCTAACCTAACCTAACCTAACTTAACCAAACCTAACCTAACCTAACCTAACCGAAGCTTGGATCGTCGACTTGATTTGGCGTCACCAGCTTTTTATTTTCGTCTAATTTCTTTATAAAAAGATACTTTTTCAGATTAAAATTATGTTTTTTCGTGTTGTACATTCAGCACCAACATTATAATGAGTAAATATATCATATTTATTCATTACTAACGTATTGCCAGGAAGCTTTCTGAAGTTTGTGTAGTTTGTGGTAATTAGACGGACCGGGTTGACGGACACAAGTGGAAACTGAAACCACACACGACGGGGAAGGAATGTCATGGAAATACCCTTACCCCTGTACGGGTGGTCAACCAGGGGAATGAACTGAGGTTCTTGAGGTTATCTTGAGAGGATTTCGGGGCTTTAGTGTCCCGCGGCCCGGTCCTCGACCAGGCCACCGCCCCCAGGAAGAAGCCCGTGACAGCTGACTAACACCCAGGTACCTATTTTACTGCTAGGTAACAGGGGCATAGGGTGAAAGAAACTCTGCCCATTGTTTCTCGCCGGCGCCTGAGATCGAACCCAGGTCCACAGGATCACAAGTCCCGCGTGCTGTCCGCTCGGCCGACCGGCTCCCCCGGTCGAGTAGAGTAGAGAGGTTGAGAGTAGAGGTTGTAGAAGCCACCTCCAGCCACAACTCCATGGCCAAGTCCGATCAAGAATGTGAACGTTAGAATAGTTGTTAACATGTAACAGGTACAACAGGTCGGTTCGATCCCTAGGGGAGCCGGTCGGCCGAGCGGACAGCACGCTAGACTTGTGATCCTGTGGTCCCGGGTTCGATGCCAGGCGCCGGCAAGAAACAATGGGCAGAGTTTCTTTTCACCCTATGCCCCTGTTACCTAGCAGTAAAATAGGTACCTGGGTGTTAGTCAGCTGTCACGGGCTGCTTCTTCCTGGGGGGTGGAGGGTGTCAGTCAGCTGTCACGGGCTGCTTCTTCCTGGGGGGTGGAGGCCTGGTCGAGGACCGGGCCGCGGGGACACTAAAAAGCCCCAAAATCATCTCAAGATAACCTCAAGATAGGTGAGTACACACAGCAGTATAGCCATCTGGTCGAGGACCGGGCCGCGGGGACACTAAAGCCCCGAAATCATCTCAAAGATAACCTCAAGATAGGTGAGTACACACACAGCAGTATAGCCATCTGGCGGGAGAGAGAGGAAGCTCCACATGTAAACAATGCGAGGTGAGGCGGCGGGAGGTAAGGGGTGGGTGGGGGAGGTCCTTATATACACACACAAGACAAATTAAAGCCGTTGAGGGAGACCGGAAATGACTGAATACAAGCACCTCGCATCTGGTTCCGGCGTGAGTACGAGTGTCTGTACTCGCCTAGTTGTGCTTTGCGAGGGGTTGAGCTCTGGCTCTTTGGTCCCGCCTCTCAACTGTCAATCAACTGGTGTACAGGTTCCTGAGCCTACTGGGCTCTATCATATCTACACTTGAAACTGTGTATGGAGTCAGCCTCCACCACATCACTTCCTAATGCATTCTATTTGTCAACTACTCTGACACTAAAAAAAGTTCTTTCTAATATCTCTGTGGCTCATTTGGGCACTCAGTTTCCACCTGTGTCCCCTAGTGTGTGTGCCCCTTGTGTTAAATAGCCACGTAACTTTCATCTGAACGCTGTCAACGTTCATCTGAACGCTGTCGACGTCCATTTGAACGCTGTCAACGTCTATTTGAACGCTGTCAACGTCCATTTGAACGCTGTCAACGTCCATTTGAACGCTGTCAACGTCCATCTGAACGCTGTCAACGTCCATTTGAACGCTGTCAACGTCCATTTGAACGCTGTCAACGTCTATCTGAACGCTGTCAACGTCCATCTGAACGCTGTCAACGTCCATCTGAACGCTGTCAGACGAACGCTGACAATCCCGTTCGTACTGACAGCGTTCAGGTCGTGATGCCTCAACACAGGACCTGTTGAATACGTGTTGGATACGTTTTGGATACGAGATGGATACGTGTTGGATACGTGTTGGATACGTGTTGGATACGAGATGGATACGTGTTGGATACGTGTTGGATACGTGATGGATACGTGATGGACCATTAAGGCAGTTTAACCCTGGGTGGAATGACCGTTACTGCGACAAGTGGAGTCATTACCCCTTGCCACAAGTCCTCGGCTTGACGCCTCGTGAAACATATGTCCTTGCAACATGCATATGACAGGTGATTTACTCTCGTTTGCAAGGGGCGAAGTGTTGGGATACTCGTGGTGGTTGGGGGAGGAGGGGGGGGGGGGGGTTTGTTTGCGTGCGTGCGTGTGTGTGTGTGTGTGTGTGTGTGTGTGTGTGTGTGTGTGTGTGTGTGTGTGTGTGTGTGTGTGTGTGTGTGTGTGTGTGTGTGTGTGTGTGTGTGTACTCACCTAGTTGTACTCACCTAGTTGTGTCTGCAGGATCGAGCATTGACTCTTGGATCCCGCCTTTCGAGCATCGGTTGTTTACAGCAATGACTGCTGTGTGTGTGTGTGTGTGTGTGTGTGTGTGTGTGTGTGTGTGTGTGTGTGTGTGTGTGTGTGTGTGTGTGTGTGTGTGTGTGTGTGTGTGTGAAATATGTAGTAAATATGATAGAGGAAAAATGGAGTTAGTACATTAGACAACTGGTGGTCAGAAAGGCGGGGTCCAAGAACTAACAGCTCGATCCTGCAGACACAAATAGTAAACACACACACACCTTACCTACCTTGAGGTGATTCCGGGGCTCAGCGACCCCGCGGCCCAGTCGTCGACCAGGCCTCCTGGTTGCTGGACTGGTCAACTAGGCTGTTGGACGCGACTGCTCGCAGCCTGACGTATGAGTCACAGCCTGGTTGATCAGGTATCCTCTGGAGGTGTTTGTCAAGTTCTCTCTTGAACACTGTGAGGGGTCGGCCAGTTATGTCCCTTATGTGTAGTGGAAGCGTGTTGAACAGTCTCGGGCCTCTGATGTTGATAGAGTTCTTTCCGGGAGGGAGCCGGTCGGCCGAGCGGACAGCACACTGGACTTGTGATCTTGTGGTCCCGGGTTCGATCCCGGGCACCGGCGAGAAACAATGGGCAGAGTTTCTTTCACCCTATGCCCCTGTTACCTAGCAGTAAAATAGGTACCTGGGTGTTAGTCAGCTGTCACGGGCTGCTTCCTGGGGGTGGAAGTCTGGTCGAGGACCGGGCCGCGGGGACACTAAAAAAAAAAAAGCCCCGAAATCATCTCAAGATAACCTCAAGATAGGTAAAGATAGGTCAGGTTAAGTCAGGATAAGTTAGGTCAGCATAGGTTAGGTCAGGATAGGTCTGGTTGGGTCAAGTTAGGTTATGAAAGGTTTAGTTGGGTTAGGTAAAGTTAGATCAAGGTAACTTAAGACAGGGTAGTTCAGGTTAAGTTAAGTTCGGATAACATTTAGCAGTCTCCGTGGTGTAGTGAACAGTCTCCGTGGTGTAGTGGTAAGACACTCGCCTGGCGTTCCGCGAGCGCTATGTCATGGGTTCGTATCCTGGCCGGGGAGGATTTACTGGGCGCAATTCCTTAACTGTAGCCTCTGTTTAACGCAACAGTAAAATGGGTACTTGGATGAAAAAACGATTCTTCGCGGCAGGGGATCGTATTCCAGGGACCATAGGATTAAGGACTTGCCCGAAACGCTACGCGTACTAGTGGCTGTACAAGAATGTAACAACTCTTGTATATATCTCAAAAAAAAAAAAAAAAACATAGGTTGGGATACAATAGGGTAGGATAGGGTAGACTCGAATTGTTTAAAGAATAATGGCTCATTTATCTATCTATCCACCAAACTCCTTCACAAGTCTAACCTACGCTTGAAACACTCCCGAGGAATCTCACACTTGTGACAAGACCCGCTAATTTACTCCATAAATCAACCACCCCATTTCCAAGACTACCCCCCCCTCCTCCTACCCCCCCCTTAGGTCTTTTCTTTAACTACCCTCGTGGCCAATTTGCTTGTTTAAATACTCGTTAGCTGATGGGTAGTTGGTGGGCGTAATGGTAGTTAGGAGGTTAATGAGAGCAATGGGTTAATTTTTGAATAGGGAGGGGGGGGGGAAATAGTATCAGTCTGGTTGACAGTGGTCAACAACCATTTATTTACCAATCACAACAGTTTAATCGCACTATCGTGATCGAGCCGTGGTGGAGGCTCGAACCCATGCGTCTAGGGTGTTCCCAGTCACACACACACACGCTCTAGAACAATTAGGCTGCAATATGCAGGTCTATGTGTATATATATATAATTTTTTTTTTGCTTCTAGTGGTACCTTTTTATTCCTGCTGGTGACGCATCTACTGCTGCATCTACTGTATATCTACTATTGCTGCTGCTAATACATCTACTGCAGGTGCTAATACATCTACTGCAGGTGCTAATACATCTACTGCAGGTGCTAATACATCTACTGCAGGTGCTAATACATCTACTGCAGGTGCTAATACATCTACTACAGGTGCTAATACATCTACTGCAGGTGCTAATACATCTACTGCAGGTGCTAATACATCTACTACAGGTGCTAATACATCTACTACAGGTGCTAATACATCTACTGCAGGTGCTAATACATCTACTGCAGGTGCTAATACATCTACTGCAGGTGCTAATACATCTACTGTTGGTCCTAATACATCTACTCCTGGTACCACCTTAATCTACTTCTATAGGTATACTACCACCATAACATCTACTTTAGCTATCTACCATTGACTTCTACTACTTCCACTATTAAAGGGGAATACAAACATATATGACAATAATAATTGTAAATACAGAAATAATAATAATTGAAGAGTAAAGAGCAGAGAATACAGGAAAGTCTTGTATCTCCTCAGCCCAGAAAGGTTCCTGTGTTTTAAGTCTTAAAAAATCTTTTGCAAATTACTAGCGACGCAGTGCAGAGGAGCGGTACTGATAGCGACCGGAATACCGGGCAGGGTTGACGGGGGCTCACCATAGCCCGTGCTACATGGACACTTCGTTCTGAGTAGCTAAATCTGAAATAATGGCAACAACAGGGCAGGTCTGGTTATCTTGAGATGGTTTCCTCAAGATAACCAGGTCTGGGGTGCATAGGTACCAGTACCACCCCACCCCGGTACTGGGGGGGGGGGAGGGGGTGTTCTATTTAGCATAGGTACGTTCCGGTAGATCAAACGGCACCTTCGATGCCCCTCCCCCCCCCCCCCCCCCAGTGTACCGGTTCATGTTCCGTTGCATAAATATCTCCCCAAGTTGAATTTTGAATTCAACTTTTTGAATTTGAATATCGCCAACCTGAATTTCTAAAACCTGAAATTACCTGAATTTCCCCCACGGTGAAGAAGAGTATTGTCTGAGAGGTGTTCATGACTGATTGAGCTGGGTGTGGGGGTGAATGGCCTGTAGCAGGAAGGGTAGGGTAGGTGGGTAGGTAGGTAGGTAGGTGGGTAGGAAGGTAGGGTGCCTGTCCCTCCGTAGACAGGGGGCGCTCACCCCCGATACGCGCACTAACGCAGACTGTAGAGTTCCTTCCGTCTATTGACGCCTTAATGCGTTTGTACCCTATAGCAGGGTGGTCAGATAGGTGTGTCCTCACCTAGTTGTATTCACGTGGTTGTGCTTGCGGGGGGTTGAGCTCTGGCTCTTTGGTCCCACCTCTCAACTGTCAATCAACTGGTGTACAGATTCCTGAGCCTACTGGGCTCTATCATATCTATACCTGGTTACCTGGTTGATGGGGTTCTGGGAGTTCTTCTACTCCCCAAGCCCGGCCCGAGGCCAGGCTCGACTTGTGAGAGTTTGGTCCACCAGGCTGTTGCTTGGAGCGGCCCGCAGGCCCACATACCCACCACAGCCCGGTTGGTCCGGCACTCCTTGGAGGAATAAATCTAGTTTCCTCTTGAAAATGTCCACGGTTGTTCCGGCAATATTTCTTATGCTTACTGGGAGGACGTTGAACAACCGCGGACCTCTGATGTTTATACAGTGTTCTCTGATTGTGCCTATGGCACCTCTGCTCTTCACTGGTTCTATTCTACATTTTCTTCCATGTCGTTCACTCCAGTACGTTGTTATTTTACTGTGTAGATTTGGTACTTGGCCCTCCAGTATCTTCCAGGTGTATATTATTTGATATCTCTCTCGTCTTCTTTCTAGTGAGTACATTTGGAGGGCTTTGAGACGATCCCAATAATTTAGGTGCTTTATTGCGTCTATGCGTGCCGTATATGTTCTCTGTATTCCCTCTATTTCAGCAATCTCTCCTGCTCTGAAGGGGGAAGTGAGTACTGAGCAGTACTCAAGACGGGACAACACAAGTGACTTGAAGAGTACAACCATTGTGATGGGATCCCTGGATTTGAAAGTTCTCGTAATCCATCCTATCATTTTTCTGGCTGTCGCAATATTTGCTTGGTTATGCTCCTTAAACGTTAGGTCGTCAGACATTATTATTCCCAAATCCTGTACATGCTGTTTTCCTACTATGGGTACATTTGATTGTGTTTTGTACTCTGTATTATGTTTAAGGTCCTCATTTTTACCGTACCTGAGTACCTGGAATTTATCACTGTTAAACATCATGTTATTTTCTGATGCCCAGTCGAAAACTTTATTAATATCAGCTTGAAGTTTTTCAATGTCCTCAGCCGAGGTAATTTTCATACTGATTTTTGTGTCATCTGCAAAGGATGATACGAAGCTGTGACTTGTATTTTTGTCTATATCTGGTATGAGAATAAGGAAAAGCAGCGGTGCAAGGACTGTACCCTGAGGTACAGAGCTTTTCACTGCACTTGGACTAGATTTTATATGGTTGACAGTTACTCGCTGAGTCCTGTTTGACAGAAAACTGAGTATCCAGCGTCCTACTTTACCGGTTATTCCCATTGACTTCATTTTGTGTGCTATCACGCCATGGTCACATTTATCGAAAGCCTTTGCGAAGTTCGTGTATATCACATCAGCATTCCGTTTCTCTTCTAATGCCTCAGTGACTTTGTCGTAGTGCTCAAGTAGCTGTGAGAGGCACGATCTTCCCGCTCGAAATCCATGTTGGCCTGGGTTGTGAAGGTCATTGGTCTCCATGAAATTGGTGACCTGACTCCTAATCACTCTCTCAAATACTTTTATGGTGTGTGATGTTAGTGCAACTGGTCTATAATTTTTTGCCAATGCTTTGCTCCCTCCCTTGTGTAGAGGGGCTATGTCTGCTACTTTAAGTGCATCTGGTATCTCCCCCGTGTCCAAGCTCTTCCTCCACACTATACTGAGTGCCTGTGCTACCGGCACTTTGCATTTCTTTATAAATATTGAATTCCATGAGTCTGGACCTGGGGCCGAGTGCATGGGCATGTTTTCAATTTCTTTTTCAAAATTTAGTGCGCTCGTGTTTATATCAGTTATATTTACAGGGGTTTGAATATCCCGCATAAAGAAATTGTCTGGATCTTCCACCTTCATGTTGTTTATTGGAGTGCTAAACATGTCCTCATACTGCTTTTTTAGGATTTCACTAATTTCTTTGTCATCCTCCGTGTATGAACCTTCACTTGTACGAATAGGTCCAATACTGGCAGTGGTTTTTGCTTTTGATTTCGCATATGAGAAGAAATATTTTGGATTTTTCTTTATTTCCTGAATTGCTTTCTGTTCTAACTGCCTTTCTTCAGTTTCATATGAGTGTTTCAATTTCCGCTCGATTTCTTCAATCTCCCTATTTAAATTATTCCTTCTTTGACGGGAAATTCGTGTCTGCATAAGCAGTTCCGTTATTTTTTTCCTGCGTTTATAGTGTCGTCTGCGTTCTCTTTCTACGTTAGATCTCTTTCTGGCTTTCCTCAAAGGAACATGTTTCAGACAGACTTGATACGCTTCTGAAGTCAGTTTTTCTATTCCTTCTGTAGGACTTGTATTATTTAGAACAGTTCCCCATGGAATGTTTGTAAGTTCCCTGTTTATTATCTCCCAGTCTATCCTTTTATTATTAAAATTGAATTTACTGAATAGCCCCTCTCGCTTTATCAACGTTTTAGGTCTATTATGAGTATTGATGGTCGTTTGCACTTCAATGAGTTTGTGATCTGAGTATGTGGTATCTGATATCGTAATGTCTCTGATAATGTCTTCATTGTTCGTAAAGACCAGATCTAGAATATTTTCATTTCTCGTTGGCTCCGATATCTGCTGATTGAGTAAAAATTTGTCACAGAATCTAAGTAGTTCTCTAATCTGTGGTTGGTTAGGTCCTGATAGATTTCCTGGTATAATATTATTGTTTGCTATTTTCCACCTGAGACTAGGCAAGTTGAAGTCACCTAGGAAGATAATATCAGGTATCGGGTTCTCCAAATTATCAAGGCTATTCTCAATTTTGCTTATCTGTTCTGTGAATTCCTCAGCCGTTGCATCTGGCGGTTTGTATATTAGTATAATCACTAAATTTATTTTCTCTATTTTTAATCCCAGTACCTCTACCACCTCATTTGTAACGTTTAGGAACTCCGAGCATACAAGGTCTTCCCTAATATACAGACCCACTCCTCCATGTGACCTAATTTTCCTATCACACCTGTATAGGTGTGATAGGAAATCACACACCTATATTTGAATCACACCTATATTTGAATCACACCTATATTTGAAACTGTGTATGGAGTCAGCCTCCACCACATCACTGCCTAATGCATTCCATCTGTTAACTACTCTGACACTGAAAAAGTTCTTTTTAACGTCTCTGTGGCTCATGTGGGTACTCAGTTTCCACCTGTGTCGCCTTGTTCGTGTCCCACCGGTGTTAAAGAGTTTGTCTTTGTCTACCCTGTCAATTCCCCTGAGAATTTTGAAGGTGGTTATCATGTCTCCCCTTACCCTTCGGTCTTCCAGCGACATGAGGTGCATTTCACGCAGCCTTTCCTCGTAACTCATGCCTCTTAGGTCTGGGACTAGCCTAGTCCTTAGAACTAACCTAGTCCAAGTCCCATTATCTTAGTTGTCTTAGTAAATCATTAAATCATTATCAAGTAAATCATTATCTTAGTAAACTAGCGTGACCAAAAGATAATATCCAAGGGTTTCGAACCCCCAGCAGTCCAATATTCTCACTCTTGCCACAAGCCCATTCCTTCCAAGTCGCTTTGCCCTAGATGCAAACCCCTCAATCAACTCCCCCCCTCCCTCCCCTCCATCTTTCCGGAAGGTCGCGAATGATCGCCATCGAATTGCATTTTCGTCCTTGCCGCCTGACCCTTCACGGCAGGTCAATACAGTGCCGACGGGGGATTGTTGATGTTTCACGCGGTGTGAGTCGTGGGTTATCGGGTTATCGCCGTGGCTATCACCCCCCATGCGGTTATCGGGGGCGAGTTATCTAGGCTGTAAGACCCCCCGCGAGGGGTCAAGGAGATCACACTAAAATAACAGTATAGCGATAACAGTTGGGGGGGTTATCTTGAGATGAGGTTATCTTGAGATGATTTCGGGGCGTTAGTGTCCCCGTGGCCCGGTCCTCGTCCAGGCCTCCACCCCCAGGAAGCAGCCCGTGACAGCTGACTATCACCCAGGTACCTATTTTTTACTGCTAGGTAACAGTGGCATAGGGTGAAAGAAACTCTGCCCTTTGTTTCTCGCCGGCGCCCGGGATCAAACCCGGGACCACAGGATCACAAGTCCAGCGTGCTGTCCGCTCGGCCGACCGACTCCTGGGTTAAGACAACAGAGATAAGGAAAGGTAATGATTATCAATCTACATGAGTGCAAGCACATGCACGCGCGCGCACACGGATGAGAGGCGGGACCAAAGAGCCAAAGCTCAACCCCCGCAAGCACAATTAGGTGAGTACACATACACACACACAGGGGGTCCGATAGCTGAGTGGACAGCGTGCAGTGGACCGTAAGTTCTGTGTGGCCCGGGTTCGATTCCCGGCGCCGGCAAGAAACAAAAATGGGCATAGTTTCTTTCACCCTCATGCCCCTGTTACCTAGCATTAAATAGGTACCTGGGAGTTAGACAGCTGTTACGAGCTGTTTCCTGGAGGTGTGTGTGCTAGGAAGATTGTGCTAGAAAGCAAACTCCACTCACAACATTCAATGTAAATAAGATCGACAGAGCCAAAAAGTAATATATATATATATATATATATATATATATATATATATATATATATATATATATATATATATATATATATATATATATATATATATATATATATATATATATATATATATATATCCTAATCCTTAGTTGAACAGTTGTCAAATAAAACGTTTCGAACACCAGGGTAAAAAAAAATAATAATTAGGAAGTGTAAAAAAGTGGAAATAGACCTCACATTCGGATTGAAAAAAAATAATATAAAAAAAATATATTGTCATCTGATTTTGATGAGTTTTGCAGTATAAATTCTAATCATCATTTTTAAATGATTTGTATCTAAATCTTGCTACCATCGTCGTCCTCGACGATCTTCTTGAGGTATTTAGAATGTATAAATTACTAATATCGCGATGTAGAATGGGTCTGGTGCCCAACCTCTCTTGATTGGGCTCTCAAAGATGATTTCATCTTGGAGATTTTGGCATGGTAGGTGTGTCTTGGTATGGTAGGTGTGTCTTGGTATGGTAGGTGTGTCTTGGCATGGTAGGTGTGTCTTGAGGCGTGTTGCTATTGCAAGTGTGTGTGTGTGTGTGTGTGTGTGTGTGTGTGTGTGTGTGTGTGTGTGTGTGTGTGTGTGTGTGTGTGTGTGTGTGTGTGTGTGTGTGTTCTGTTCGGGACCCAAAAAGGAAAAGGCGTCGGGTTGGGGGGGGAGGGGGGGGGGGGAGTCCAGTCCTGTGCATGGCCATCTTAGGTGAGTACATGTAAAGAATACCATCCTTAGTTTATTTATTTGGAATAATAGTGTTTTTTCCCTCTCTCTCTCTCTCTCTCTCTCTCTCTCTCTCTCTCTCTCTCTCTCTCTCTCTCTCTCTCTCTCTCTCTCTCTCTCTCTCTCTCTCTCTCTCTCTCTCTCTCTCTCTTCTCTCGTTCTCAGTCCCTTCCTCCGTTCCACCATCCCCTTCTCCATCCCTTCGTTCGTCCCTTAAATTCCCCCCCCCCTCCCATCCCCCCCCTCCCATCCCCCCTCACCACCTGTCTCTCCCCTCTCCCAGTATAACTCTTCTCTCCCCTCACCCCCCCCCTCTCCCCCCTCCCCGTCACTACCCCTTAATTACAATGGTATACAGCCTACAATTCAACTCGGCTTCCCGTCCCCCCTCCCTCATTTTTTCCCCTCTTTATTTCCCTATATATTTTAATTTCGCCCCCTTGCTTCCCTCTCTCTCTCTCTCTCTCTCTCTCTCTCTCTCTCTCTCTCTCTCTCTCTCTCTCTCTCTCTCTCTCTCTCTCTCTCTCTCTCTCTCTCTCTCTTTTTCTCTCTCTCTCTCTCTCTCTCTCTCTCTCTCTCTCTCTCTCTCTCTCTCTCTCTCTCTCTCTCTCTCTCTCTCTCTCTCTCTCTCTCTCTCTCTCTCTCTCTCTCGCCCCCTAGTGGCATGACTCATTCCTCCCCTGGCGCTCTGTCTCCCCCTCACCCTTGGGGGGGGGGCCCCAAGACTCACTCTTCCCCACTGGGGGGGGCTATGACCCCCTCTCCATGTGGCGTGAGTGGTTACACTTGCAACTAAGCTTAGTAAGGCGACCTGGTGACCCCCGCCGCCAGACCCCTTCGGTCTGGTGCAGTAGTCCAAGTGTCCCTCTGTTGACCCCTTCTGACCTCTGGCCCTCTCTCTGTCTCTCTGTCTCTGTCTCTGTCTCTGTCTCTGTCTCTCTCTCTCTCTCTCTCTCTCTCTCTCTCTCTCTCTCTCTCTCTCTCTCTCTCTCTCTCTCTCTCTCTCTCTCTCTCTCTCTCTCTCTCTCTCTCTCTCTCTCTCTCTCTCTCTCTCTCTCTCTCTCTCTCTCTCTCTCTCTCTCTCTCTCTCTCTCCCTCCCTCCCTCCTCCTGGCCTCTCTGATCAGTGTGTGTATTTTGTTTATTGCCCTGTGGCTTGCTTGCTTGCTTGCTTGTTTGCTTGTTTGCCTTCTGCTTGCTTCCCTACTTCTTGCTTGTCTCCTGCTTGCTTCCTACTGCTTGTTTCCTCCTACTTGTTTACCTACTTCTTGCTTGCCTCCTGCTTGTTTACCTACAACTTGCTTGCCTCCTGCTTGTTTACCTACAACTTGCTTGCCTTCTGCTTGCTTACCTACTGTTGTAATTGAGTTTAAATGAGTTTAAGTATAAATATACACAGAGGGAAGAGGCAGTTTCAGCTGTTATCCCCCTATCTTATCCATTATCCCAAACTGCCAACAATATCCCTGAACAGTCTGGTTGATCAAGGTATACAAAATCCTCCTCTGCAAACACACACACAAACACACAGGGGGGGCCTCGTAGCCTGGTGGATAGCGCGCAGGACTTGTAATTCTGTGGTCCCAGGTTCGATTCCCGGTCCATTGTAGAAACAAATGGGCAAAGTTTCTTTGACCCTGATACCCCTGTTACCTAGCAATAAATAGGTACCTGGGAGTTAGACAGCTGTTATGGAGCTGCTTTGTGTGTGTGTGTGTGTGTGTGTGTGTGTGTGTGTGTGTGTGTGTGTGTGTGTGTGTGTGTGTGTGTGTGTGTGTGTGTGTGTGTGTGAAAAAAATAGTAGTTACAATTGATTGATTGACAGTTGAGAGGCGGGTTGAAAGAGCAGAGCTCAACCCCCGCAAGAACAACTAGGTGAGTACACATACACACACACACACACACACACACACACACACACACACACACACACACACACACACACACACACACACACACACACAAGTACATAGCTACAGGTGATCTATGTATTGTGCGTGTGTGTGATCTATTTGTAAATTATAAATGCGATACAAATAGACTTTCTGTGACCAAATCTACTGTAATTTGCGCCCACACTGTAACCTGTTGGTTACAGCCTGGGTACAAATTTCTTGTACTTCTCCAGAATAACAGTTCATATATGCCAGTGTTTCTGATACCTTTAATCAACGGGCCCCTCAACAGTGTTGCCACCTGTGTTGCAACACTGTAAGGAGCTCCACACCTGGTACACACCTGGTACACACCTGGTACACACCTGGTACACACCTGGTACACACCTGGTACACACCTGTGTCACACCTGGTACACACCTGTGTCACACCTGGTACACACCTGGTACACACCTGGTACACACCTGGTACACACCTGGTACACACCTGGTACACACCTGGTACACACCTGTGTCACACCTGGTACACACCTGTGTCACACCTGGTACACACCTGGTACACACCTGGTACACACCTGGTACACACCTGGTACACACCTGGTACACACCTGTGTCACAACAATCTCACTATTTGTCACTCTGTAAAAAAAAAAAAAAACCGCAGATATTTTCCCTAATCATGAACGGACGACCCCTTGCAACCCCCCTAACCTATCGAGTCCGATGCATAGAAAACGTCGATATTACGAAGCTGCCATTTTATTAATACAACGTATTTGTGGTTGATTGGTTGTCGACAGGGAGGATGGATAGGGATACATTCTGCTACACAACGACATTATTGGGCCGAAGTCACCGGTCCTTATTATTCGAAGTCAAAAACCTTATTATTTTGCGTCGACGTGTCATTGAAAGCCCGCTGAAAAAGCCCGCTGAAAAAGCCCGCTGAAAAAGCCCGCTGAAAAAGCCCGCTGAAAAAGCCCGCCCAAAAAGCCCGCTCAAAAAGCCCGCTCAAAAAGACCCGCTCAAAAAGCCCGCTCAAAAAGCCCGCTCAAAAAGCCCGCCCAAAAAGCGTATTATTATCACACACGTCCGCCAGAGATGTGAACGAGTTACTATCAAAACAAACCCGGACGACCATTCATGACCACGACGCGCTCGTAAACACAGTAGTAAATCAGTTGCCATGTTTTGTTTTGTTATATATATATAGTCAACGCAAATTCAGGTGTGATTAGAAAGAAAAAAATAGCGTCTTTAACTTTCGTTCGCGAACGTATTTATGTTGTATGTTATAGCCGCCGAAATCAAACAAAATCGGCGAAAGGAATTTGAGGAATGAAGAGACAAATGAAGGGGGGAGGGGGGGGGGGGGGGTTTAAATGCCTACTCGCTGGGAGTCAATAATTTCGCGTGTCTGGTTCGGTTATTGGCGGGAATTAATTTTAGCGTACCCGCTTCGTACTGTGCGGTACTCTGGTATTTCCCGGTGGTGGCTTTGTGGTAGTGGGGGGTGAATGGGGGGGTAGTTAAGGGGGTTAATGGTAGGAAGGGGTGAGGGGGAGGGAAGGTCGAACGTTAGCTCATGAGCCCCGGCTCTACCAGCGGTCTGATGCAGCGGCTCCGTTTCCTGCCGTTTCT
>NC_091162.1:18787851-18815131 GCF_040958095.1 Procambarus clarkii
CATCAATGGACATCCTGGATGAGTTGAACACATCAATGATCATCTTGAATGAGTTGAACACATCAATGGACATCCTGGATGAGTTGAACACATCAATGATCATCTTGAATGAGTTGAACACATCAATGGACATCCTGGATGAGTTGAACACATCAATGATCATCTTGAATGAGTTGAACACATCAATGGACATCCTGGATGAGTTGAACACATCAATGATCATCTTGAATGAGTTGAACACATCAATGGACATCCTGGATGAGTTGAACACATCAATGATCATCTTGAATGAGTTGAACACATCAATGGACATCCTGGATGAGTTGAACACATCAATGATCATCTTGAATGAGTTGAACACATCAATGGACATCCTGGATGAGTTGAACACATCAATGATCATCTTGAATGAGTTGAACACATCAATGGACATCCTGGATGAGTTGAACACATCAATGATCATCTTGAATGAGTTGAACACATCAATGGACATCCTGGATGAGTTGAACACATCAATGATCATCTTGAATGAGTTGAACACATCAATGGACATCCTGGATGAGTTGAACACATCAATGATCATCTTGAATGAGTTGAACACATCAATGGACATCCTGGATGAGTTGAACACATCAATGATCATCTTGAATGAGTTGAACACATCAATGGACATCCTGGATGAGTTGAACACATCAATGGACAATGGTGGCTTCCACTTTTATGGTCCCGGATTTGAGGCTCCGATGGAGCACCTTGTACATGTTAGATCAAGGGGAATAAAACTGAAGTAGGCCTATTGACCCCATACAAGGCAGGTGTTATTTATGTCCTACATAACTTGTAGCGTATATATATACATATATATATATATATATATATATATATATATATATATATATATATATATATATATATATATATATATATATATATATATATATATAGTTACAGGCCCTCACTCCCGTGCCAGGTAAGTCCATTACGGGCTCACCATAGCCCGTGCTACTTTGGAACTTTATGTTCCAAGTAGCTGAATCTATAACAACAACAACATTGTAGCGTATGGCTGCTCTCTGTCACTCAAGAGATCAGAGAAGTAATTAATCGCCAGCAAGCAATACGTTATCTTATATACGTTATCATAAATACGTTATCTTACACCAAAATAACATGGCAGGGCTCACGAAAATGTGAATCAGTAGCATGCAGAAAATAAATCAAGTGACTTGCTCAACAATCACTACCTCACATTCAAGGCTGTGGTGGGTATGTGGGCCTGCGGGCCGCTCCAAGCAACAGCCTGGTGGACCAATCTCTCACAAGTCAAACCTGGCCTCGGGCCGGGCTTGGGGGAGTAGAAGAACTCCCAGAACCCCATCAACCAGGTAATCAACCAGGTAATCAACCATACGGGCATTTCTCCCGTTGTCATTGATGAACCGGCCATCGTGTGTATGCCAGGACGTGTGTGGAATACGTTTATTGACACAATGAAATTGAAATTGAAATTGAAATAAGTTTATTGATGTAAAATACACACAAAGGGATGAGGTAGCTCATCCTCGGCAAGCCAGTCGAGCTCATACCTCGCTTCAGTTAAAGGCTTCCAACCGAAGAGCAATTGGAATGCAGCTCCAGCCATACAACCTTTCATCTGATTCACGTTCAAGTACGGATATTGAGACGATAAAATGCATCTCAGAGGAATAGAGGAGTTTAGGTTGTTTCTACCTCTCAAACACCTCTGATTGGGTGAGCTATGGGCTTCATTGATGTGATTGGGAGATCACGTTAGGTGCGAGCTGTCTCTCTATCTGTCTGTCTGTCTCTCTCTCTCTCTCTCTCTCTCTCTCTCTCTCTCTCTCTCTCTCTCTCTCTCTCTCTCTCTCTCTCTCTCTCTCTCTCTCTCTCTCTCTCTCTCTCTCTCTCTCTCTCTCTCCCCCCCCCTCTCTCTCTCTCCCTCTCCCTCTCTCTCTTCCCCCCCTTCCTACACTCAATAGAGGACTCGAACCCCACGCCCCCATGATTATACAGACTCGTTGTATAACCTGCCATCTGCTACTATAACATGGCTCTCCATGTCAACACACGCACGATCTCTGTACTGCCGGTTCGATCCCCGATCCATAGACACCCGACAACAGGTACTTGTAGCCTTTGGACATAGACAATTACCAATGCACAGAAAACTGCACAGCAGCCATGGGGGGGGGGGGAGAGGGGGGTACAAGTTTAACTGAGAGAGAACACCTTTCAATTAAAGAGTTTCTATACCACTACCTTTGACCGAGGTCAAAGGTCAAAAGAGGTCAAAACAGCCGAGAGGTCACAGTGATTGGCCTCCACGGGTCAAAGACAGTCAAAGTAGTTTTGAGATATTGAGATTGAATTCTAAATTAACCTTCCCCCCCCCCTCCCCCTGGGTAATTATCACTAAACTATGTAGTTCTAGGTAGTCCCGCAGTAACAACCTGGTCTTAACTACTCCCATGGTGTAGCCGAGGTCAAAGTTCAAAGTTCAAATACGTTTATTGGCACAACAAAATACATCTCAAAGGGGATTGAGTAGCTTAGGCTATTTCCAACCACTTGGGATGGACGGTAGAGCGACGCTCTCGCTTCATGCAGGTCGTCGTTCAATCCCCCGACTGTCCACAAGTGGTTGGGGCCACCATTCCTCCCACGTCCCATCCTAAATCCTTTTCCTGACCCCTTCCAAGTGCTAAATAGTCGTAATGGCTTGACACTTTCCCTTGATAATTCCTTCCTTCTACCCCCCACCCCCCCAACTCTCTACTTCAAGTCCCTCAAGGGACGTAAACAAATCCTGTGAGTACAAATCAAAGCTCAAAAATCACATTTAACATTGAATTTTAATATAGTAAGCGCAGCATATATAAGTGTTTACACGCTTGGAGCAAAAGTGCTTGTAGCCCTCCTAAGTAAAGTGCTTGTAGCCCTCCTAAGTAAAGTGCTTGTAGCCCTCCTAAGTAAAGTGCTTGTAGCCCTCCTAAGTAAAGTGCTTGTAGCCCTCCTAAGTAAAGTGCTTGTAGCCCTCCTAAGTAAAGTGCTTGTAGCCCTCCTAAGTAAAGTGCTTGTAGCCCTCCTAAGTATTTTATCTTATCATACCATTACCACACATCCAAACAATGTGATATGGTACACTACTTATTTCCTGATTTCTCTAGTTATCAATAAGTCGATATTGCATAATGATCTAAGGTGTGGGGCTTCTTCTTATCTTGAGATGATTTCGGGGCTTTTTAGTGTCCCCGTGGCCCGGTCCTCGACCTGGCCTCCACCCCCCAGGAAGCAGCCCGTGACAGCTGACTAACACCCAGGTACCTATTTTACTGCTAGGTAACAGGGGGGGGGGGGCATAGGGTGAAAGAAACTCTGCCCCAATTGTTTCTCACCGGCGCCTGGAATAGAACCCCGGGACCACAGGATCACAAGTCCAGCGTGCTGTCCACTCGGCCGACAGGCTCCCTCGTGCCAACATATTTCAACATGGCTGAAATATGTTGACCAAACCACACACACACACTAGAAAGTGAAGGGACGACCACGTTTCGGTCCGTCAGTCTTAAGCAGAGGTTATTAAGTGTCGATGGTGTATATATATATATAGAAATAGAGAATGTATATGTTGCAACAATATGTGTGTGTGTGTGTGTTGGCAGGTGTTGGCAGGTGCTGCAACGGGAGGAGCAGGTTACTGTGTTGGCAGCACCTGCGCTGGGCTTAAAATATGGGTTGTTATATAAGGGGGGGGGTGATAAAATGTGGGTTAAATAGGGACGTCAAATGGTACATCATGAGCGTCCCCTGTGGCTGGGGGTGTAAAGGGGTACTAGGGGGAAAAGGGGGGTCGGCCTGCTTGCCTAACAGTGCTTGCCTAACAGTGCTTGCCTAACAGTGCTCGCCTAACAGCGCTTGCCTAACAGCGCTTGCCTAACAGCGCTTGCCTAACAGCGCTTGCCTAACAGTGCTTGCCTAACAGCGCTTGCCTAACAGCGCTTGCCTAACAGTGCTTGCCTAACAGCGCTTGCCTAACAGCGCTTGCCTAACAGCGCTTGCCTAACAGCGCTTGCCTAACAGCGCTTGCCTAACAGTGCTTGCCTAACAGCGCTTGCCTAACAGCGCTTGCCTAACAGTGCTTGCCTAACAGCGCTTGCCTAACAGCGCTTGCCTAACAGTGCTCGCCTAACAGCGCTTGCCTAACAGCGCTTGCCTAACAGCGCTTGCCTAACAGCGCTTGCCTAACAGCGCTTGCCTAACAGCGCTTGCCTAACAGCGCTTGCCTAACAGTGCTCGCCTAACAGCGCTTGCCTAACAGTGCTCGCTACTCGTGTAAAGGAGGAAATGTTTATGTTCATCTCTCAGAATGTTCGGTAATATGTTTATTGTTTGTGATGTGTGTCTATGTATGTGTGATGTGTGTCTATGTATGTGTGATGTGTGTCTATGTGTGTGTGATGTGTGTCTATGTATGTGTGATGTGTGTCTATGTGTGTGTGATGTGTGTCTATGTGTGTGTGATGTGTGTCTATGTATGTGTGATGTGTGTCTATGTATGTGTGATGTGTGTCTATGTGTGTGTGATGTGTGTCTATGTGTGTGTGATGTGTGTCTATGTATGTGTGATGTGTGTCTATGTATGTGTGATGTGTGTCTATGTGTGTGTGATGTGTGTCTATGTGTGTGTGATGTGTGTCTATGTATGTGTGATGTGTGATGTGTGTCTGTGTATGTGTGATGTGTGTCTATGTGTGTGTGATGTGTGTCTATGTGTGTGTGATGTGTGTCTATGTGTGTGTGATGTGTGTCTATGTGTGTGTGATGTGTGTCTGTGTATGTGTGATGTGTGTCTATGTGTGTGTGATGTGTGTCTATGTGTGATGTGTGTGTATGTGTGATGTGTGTGTATGTGTGATGTGTGTCTATGTATGTGTGATGTGTGTCTATGTATGTGTGATGTGTGTGTATGTGTGATGTGTGTCTATGTGTGTGTGATGTGTGTCTATGTGTGTGTGATGTGTGTCTATGTATGTGTGATGTGTGTGTATGTGTGATGTGTGTCTATGTATGTGTGATGTGTGTCTGTATGTGTGATGTGTGTTTGTGTATGTGTGATGTGTGTCTGTGTATGTGTGATGTGTGTCTGTATGTGTGATGTGTGTCTATGTATGTGTGATGTGTGTGTATGTGTGATGTGTGTCTATGTGTGTGTGATGTGTGTCTATGTATGTGTGATGTGTGTGTATGTGTGATGTGTGTCTATGTATGTGTGATGTGTGTCTGTGTATGTGTGATGTGTGTCTATGTATGTGTGATGTGTGTCTATGTATGTGTGATGTGTGTCTATGTATGTGTGATGTGTGTCTATGTATGTGTGATGTGTGTCTGTGTATGTGTGATGTGTGTCTATGTATGTGTGATGTGTGTCTGTGTATGTGTGATGTGTGTCTATGTATGTGTGATGTGTGTCTATGTATGTGTGATGTGTGTCTATGTATGTGTGATATGTGTCTATGTATGTGTGATGTGTGTCTGTATGTGTGATGTGTGTCTGTGTATGTGTGATGTGTGTCTGTGTATGTGTGATGTGTGTCTATGTATGTGTGATGTGTGTCTATGTATGTGTGATGTGTGTCTATGTATGTGTGATGTGTGTCTATGTATGTGTGATGTGTGTCTATGTATGTGTGATGTGTGTCTGTGTATGTGTGATGTGTGTCTGTGTATGTGTGATGTGTGTCTATGTATGTGTGATGTGTGTCTATGTATGTGTGATGTGTATCTATGTATGTGTGATGTGTGTCTATGTATGTGTGATGTGTGTCTATGTATGTGTGATGTGTGTCTATGTATGTGTGATGTGTGTCTATGTATGTGTGATGTGTGTCTATGTATGTGTGATGTGTGTCTATGTGTGTGTGATGTGTGTCTATGTATGTGTGATGTGTGTCTATGTATGTGTGATGTGTGTCTGTGTATGTGTGATGTGTGTCTATGTATGTGTGATGTGTGTCTATGTGTGTGTGATGTGTGTCTATGTATGTGTGATGTGTGTCTATGTATGTGTGATGTGTGTCTGTGTATGTGTGATGTGTGTCTATGTATGTGTGATGTGTGTCTGTGTATGTGTGATGTGTGTCTATGTATGTGTGATGTGTGTCTATGTATGTGTGATGTGTGTCTATGTGTGTGTGATGTGTGTCTATGTATGTGTGATGTGTGTCTATGTATGTGTGATGTGTGTCTATGTATGTGTGATGTGTGTCTATGTATGTGTGATGTGTGTCTATGTATGTGTGTCTATGTGTGTGTGATGTGTGTCTATGTATGTGTGATGTGTGTCTATGTATGTGTGATGTGTGTCTATGTATGTGTGATGTGTGTCTATGTGTGTGTGATGTGTGTCTATGTATGTGTGATGTGTGTCTATGTATGTGTGATGTGTGTCTATGTATGTGTGATGTGTGTCTATGTATGTGTGATGTGTGTCTGCATGTGTGATGTGTGTCTATGTATGTGTGATGTGTGTCTGTATGTGTGATGTGTGTCTGTGTATGTGTGATGTGTGTCTATGTATGTGTGATGTGTGTCTATGTATGTGTGATGTGTGTCTGTGTATGTGTGATATGTGTCTATGTGTGATGTGTGTCTATGTATGTGTGATGTGTGTCTATGTATGTGTGATGTGTGTCTATGTGTGATGTGTGTCTATGTATGTGTGATGTGTGTCTGTGTATGTGTGATGTGTGTCTGTGTATGTGTGATGTGTGTCTATGTATGTGTGATGTGTGTCTGTGTATGTGTGATGTGTGTCTATGTATGTGTAATGTGTGTCTATGTATGTGTGATGTGTGTCTATGTGTGTCTATGTGTGATGTGTGTCTATGTATGTGTGATGTGTGTCTGTGTATGTGTGATGTGTGTCTATGTATGTGTGATGTGTGTCTATATGTGTCTATGTGTGATGTGTGTCTATGTATGTGTGATGTGTGTCTATGTATGTGTGATGTGTGTCTGTGTATGTGTGATGTGTGTCTATGTATGTGTGATGTGTGTCTATGTATGTGTGATGTGTGTCTATGTATGTGTGATGTGTGTCTATGTATGTGTGATGTGTGTGTGATGTGTGTCTATGTATGTATTAACACGATGTACTGAACGGGGTGAGAATAGCTTGAGCTACCTCATCCCTTTGTGTGTATTTTACCTCAATAAACTTATTTCAATTTCAATTTCAATTTCAACAGTGGTCGCTAGGGAGTGTGGTCTAGGACCTGGTGCTCCGCCTATGTTATCCTTCTTTCTAATTTTTGTTCTAATTGGACTTGATGGTAGAGCGACGGTCTCGCTTCATGCAGGTCGGCGTTCAATCCCCGACCGTCCAAGTGGTTGGGCACCATTTATTCCCCCCGTCCCATCCCAAAATACTTATCCTGGTCCCTTCCCAGTGCTATATAGTCGTAATGGCTTGGCCCTTTCCCCTGATTATTCAATTCAATTCCCCTTATACTAAATAATAGGAGAGAATACTATTATTTCCTTACATTTCTTACTCATTTGTGTTTCCAGTTTCTTCCTATTTTTTCTTGCTTCATTTTATTTCAATTTAGAGAGGCTATCCTTGCTCATCATCTCTGTTACAATCAGTATCTTGAGTATCGTGATCATGTCCCCCCTTGTGTTGTTCTGTATGGATTGTGAGTTCCCTTAACGTGTTCTTGCAAATCTCTACATTTTCAACACACAGTCACCGCAAAACACACACACACAACACAATAAATTACTGCATTAAAATTTTAATTTTAATGCAGTAAATTACGGTAAATTACTCTAAAATTACTTTACTCTCGGTAAATTACTCTAAAGCATTTTTTCCGACGTTTTTCTTCATATTTCTCTCACTGTTTATGGTATAATTGAGAGAGAGAGAGAGAGAGAGAGAGAGAGAGAGAGAGAGAGAGAGAGAGAGAGAATATATTATATATTTTTAATGTTACAACTGAGGAAATAACCTAGATTATAATCTCAATTATAGGCGCCCAATTTACAACAGCGGTGATAGTTTAATTAATAACAAAAACAAATGTGTTTGTTGGATGAGAGATTATCAGCCATGGGCAAAGCTCGGAGCCACATGCTGGGGTGAGAAACATCGCTTGATCAATTAATTTGTTGACGAGTTCTAAGCTCATATGTTGTTAAAGATTCGCTACCTGGAACAGTTCCAAGTAGCACGGGCTATGGTGAGCCCGTAGTGCCTTTATTATTAAAAGCTCATAATATATTTTATTTATTATTTTATTGTTATTATTCAGGGACATTCCTGTGCCTCTTTCAGGAACATTCTTAAGCCTGTGGCTGGCCCACTAAGCAATACGCTCTCAACCCGTCCTCCTAAGGTCTCCCATACGTCAAAAACAGTTATACTAAAGTGCCCCCTTATCCTTACCTACCAGGAGGACCCAAAACAGAAAACGGGACAGTATGTCGATTGCACGAGTCGCTACTATTTTCTAGTACGACAATTTTTGGCCCTATGGCCCTGCCTCAAAAAAAAACAACAACTCCATTTTCAGTTAAAAAATTTCAAGAACATTACTCCAAGAGAGTAACGTCGCCGTAAAATGGTCACTTAATTGGCCTTCTCCTGTACCCAGACCACAGGAGAGGCCAATTTCACCATGTACAGCAGTCCATTCCCGAGGTGTTTTGATTTGCCAGAGCAGGACGGGCGAGCTGGCCGCGCGAGTTGTGCTACAATGTTTCCGTTTTGAATCAATTCAATTGGCTTTCAAAATCGGTTATTTACATATGGGGGAAGTAACGGATGTAACGGTAACCAAGGATAACGGTAACGGTCAGTATGGAGTGTATAAGGTCATTCTCTATCCAATCCTCTGTCAAGGGACAGAGTGACCAGACGTCCTGTTTTAGACAGAACAGTGCTGCTTTAGACAGTACAATGCTGCTTTAGACAGGACAGTACTGCTTTTGAGTAATCTGTCCTCCGTCGTTTTGTCCGCCTTTAATTTATCCTTTTTTGGGGGGCCTGTCTAAAAAAAAGTTGTACATAGGCTACTTTCTTTTGTTTCTATATATATATATATATATATATATATATATATATATATATATATATATATATATATATATATATGTATATATATATATATATATATATATATATATATATATATATATATATATATATATATATATATATATATATATATATATATATATATACCACACTGCCACTTTGGGATGTGCTGAGTTATGATGTGCTGTTGACTGCCCTCATCTGTGAGGGGAAGCTGGTGCCTGAACCTCAAGCCCTAGACACACACGTTTGGGATGTTGTGGGTTATCTTGTCTGGTTATCTTGTGGTGGTGGTTATCTTGTGGTGGTGGTTATCTTGTGTTGGACGACCTATGAAGGAAGAACTCCCTAGGTCTCCTCCTCTCTCTCTCTCTCTCTCTCTCTCTCTCTCTCTCTCTCTCTCTCTCTCTCTCTCTCTCTCTCTCTCTCTCTCTCTCTCTCTCTTTCTCTCTCTCTCTCTTTCTCTCTTTCTCTTTCTTTCTCTCTCTCTCTCTCTCTCTCTCTCTCTCTCTCTCTCTCTCTCTCTCTCTCTCTCTCTCTCTCTCTCTCTCTCTCTCTCTCTCTCTCTCTCTCTCTCTCTGAATAACGTGTGAGAGGTGAAAAGGGGGGGGGGAGTGTATGATTGGAAAGGGGTAAAAAAGAACAGAAGAATGGAAGGGAATGAAAGAATGTTATATAGAATATACATGTTTACCAAGTGTATATATATACACACAGAGAGGTATATACACCCCCCGCTTCTCGGTCTATGTTCAGTACTAAAGTATACTCTCAGTATACTAAATTAAAGTATACTAAAATATACCCCTCTGGTTGGTCACTAGGCTGGTCTTAATAACCCTCCAGAGGTTAATATTGGTCTTAATAGCTCTCCATATATTTATATAGGCTTATAGCACCCTTCAATAACCATCCATAGGTTGATATAAGCTTTAACCCCCCCCACCCCACCCATATTTAATACATACACATTGATGAAATATAAACTGTACTTATATAATACATACAGTATCATACACATACTGACAATATACATATTGTATATGTATATTGTGAAGACACGATACAATCTATTGTGAGGGATTATCTGTATTTTACTTAAATATTCGAAAGTAATTTCAGAGATGAGTTAAAAGATACATTTGTTATCCTTACCTTACCTGTTATCCTTACGATACCTGTTATCCTTACGATACTTCTGTAAGAGTTACACAGATATCGTTAGGGCGTGAAATTCAGTTCTCAATCGCAATAGATTGTATCTCGTATCGCAGAGATTGGGGGGGGGTTATAGTATCTCAAGATATCGTAGACGCTATCATATTTTACTGGAAGCTATCGCAAAGGCGATAGCTTGTTGTCTACGACGATATCACAGTCGGAAATGTTTTTGTCCCGATATTGAGACGAAAATAGGATGTCTCTTGGATATCGTAGTATAGAAAGTGCGATATCTCTTTGGCAATGTAAAGATAGGAAATGCGATATCTTTAAACATCTAAAGTGATGTTGAATAAGACAAGAAAAACAATCAAGAGAGACAATCAACTAAGACAATCAAAGATAGATCACCTTGTGAGAGAGAGAGAGAGAGAGAGAGAGAGAGAGAGAGAGAGAGAGAGAGAGAGAGAGAGAGAGAGAGAGAGAGAGAGAGAGAGAGAGAGAGAGAGAGAGACTTGGAAGTCGTGGTCAGCAATGATTCGAAACCAGGAGAGATTGAATGGTCTTTTAGCGAACCTCAAAACGTTGCGTGCAACCAACGTGAGACACAGCTTTGAGTATGCAGCCATGGAATTCTTGCGTGAATTACTAGATCCAGCCAGTTCATAATAAATGAGGAAAGGCAGAGCAGGTGGATGTGACCTCAAGGTGGATACATAACGTCTAGGTGGATAGATATTTCCAGAACATCTAGGTGGATAGATGTTTCTTAGATATTTTCCCTCTGCAAACTCTTTTACACACACACACACACATGCGCGTTCAAATTTACGAATGAACACATTTCCCCTAGGCCTATCCTCCAACACACACACACACAGAACAAAAATTGGAATCGAAGCCTCAAGCAGCCTACACACATGAACAAATCCACAAGGGCCGTGACGAGGATTCGAACCTACATACATCCTCGCGAAGCCAATGAGGATACCCCTAAATCACACACCACACAAAAGTTTCAACTGGCGGCATCCGTATAGAGCATTTCCGCCTCCCTCACACGGGCTAAATTAAACAGATCCGTCTCTTGCTTCTGGCCGCTGCGAGCAGCGAAGAGATAGATAGATAGATAGATAAATAGATAGATAGATAGATAGATAGATCCCTGTTTCCCCCCCTCGTCCTCTTTTTTTTAATCTCTCTTAATCTTTTTAATCTCTCTTACTACTCCGCTTCCCACACTTTCTCAATCCTTTGTTTCTTATTATTATTTCGACGACAACTTATTTTAAATACAAATACGATTTATAAGGGCGTAGACACCACAGTATCGTCCACCGGCAAGCTTTGTTTTGGCGCGGAAATTAATGCTGTGAGAGTAATCGTTTTCTTTTTTCCTTGCAGTTTGAGGGTATACTATGTTACTCGTTATTTAGATGGGCAATTGTCGCACCCCGGCACTGTAACTCTCACAACTCCGTGAGACCGTCGTTTTCTGTTGTTTATGGGTGTAGTAGTAGTAGTGTTGGGGGATTAACTGGAATGTTAATCCCCCAAGTCGTAATCCCTCCCTCCCTTGTCCCCCGTCCTCACAGCACAGCTCAATTTCATCGGTTCATTTCCTGTATGTGTCTTGTTTAAGACTCGCGCCAATTCAATTAAAGCGGTTTACCTTCGGTGAAATTTGTTGCGGTGAAGATTGGCTTTGTAGACGGCGCGTTTTTATTGCTCTTTATAGATAAATGTCTGAGGTTATTGTGTGGGCCGCGACGTGGCGGGGGATCCGGAATATATATATGGACGGTAGTACAGCTTCTCCCGACAGCACCCGGGAGATCCGACCCCCTTGTGGCTGACCCCCCTTGTGTGTGTGTACTCACCTAATTGTGCTTGCGGGGGTTGAGCTCTGGCTCTTTCGGCCCGTCTCTCAACTGTCGATCAACTGTTGCTAACTACTATTTTTTTCCACACCACACACACATAACCCCCCCCCCCCCAGGAAGCAGCCCGTGACAGCTGACTAACTACTAGGTACCTATTTACTGTTAGGTAACAGGTGCATCAGGGTGAAAGAAACTCTGCCCATTGTTTATCTGGCTCTTTGGTCCCGCCTCTCAACTGTCAATCAACTGGTGTACAGGTTCCTGAGGCTACTGGGCTCTATCATATCTACATTTGAAACTGTGTATGGAGTCAGCCTCCACCACATCACTGCCTAATGCACTCTATTTATTAACTACTCTGTGTGTGTGTGTGTAGATCTTGAGATGATCTTGAGATGATTTCGGGGCTTTAGTGTCCCCGCGGCCCGGTCCTCGACCAGACCTCCCCCCCCCCCCCCCCCCCCAGGAAGCAGCCCGTGACAGCTGACTAACACCCAGGTACCTATTTTACTGCTAGGTAACAGGGTATGTGTATATATGTGTGTGTTTGGGGCGTGGGGGGTTGGAGAAGCCGCTGGCCATTTCATTCTCACTTCAATTGCCAACAACGAGAGGTAGAAAAAGAGTTACGATACAATAACGACGCAGGTTCGAATCCTCGACACGGCCCTTGTGGATTTGTTCGACTGCGAGTTGATAGTGTCCTTTTCGAGAATATGGTCCCCGAGAGAGCGTATGATGTCGTAACACGGCACCATCCACACCAGCCTCCTTGATCACGTAACTGGTGTGTCTCGATCCTTTACCCCCGGTACCTTTTTTTTACTGGAAGGTGAACAGAGGCATAAGGGTGAAGGGAAACGTGCTTAAACGTCTCGACTGTCCTAACCGTGTAACTCGAACCGGGAACCCTTCCGTTGTAATCAAATGTATAGACATTGTGTGTGTGAGAGAGAGAGAGAGAGAGAGAGAGAGAGAGAGAGAGAGAGAGAGAGAGAGAGAGAGAGAGAGAGAGAGAGAGCCAGAGAGAGAGACAGAGAGAGAGAGAGGGAGAGGGGGGGGGAGAGAGAGAGAGAGAGAGAGAGAGAGAGAGAGAGAGAGAGAGAGAGAGAGAGAGAGACAGACAGACAGACAGACAGACAGACAGACAGACAGACAGACAGACAGACAGACAGACAGACAGACAGAGAGAGAGAGAGAGAGAGAGAGAGAGAGAGAGACAGAGAGAGAGGGAGAAAGAGAGAAAGAGAGAAAGAGAGAGAGAGAGAGAGAGAGAGAGAGAGAGAGAGAGAGAGAGAGAGAGAGAGAGAGAGAGAGAGAGAGAGAGAGAGAGAGACAGAGACAGAGACAGAGACAGCGAGAGAGAGAGAGAGAGAGAGAGAGAGAGACAGAGACAGAGACAGAGACAGAGAGAGAGAGAGAGAGAGAGAGAGAGAGAGAGAGAGAGAGAGAGAGACAGAGAGAGAGAGAGAGACAGACAGACAGACAGACAGAGAGAGAGAGAGAGAGAGAGAGAGAGAGAGAGAGAGAGAGAGAGAGAGAGAGAGAGAGAGAGAGAGAGAGAGAGCAAAAAAATGAATGAAACTATGCGAGTTAATCCTTCGATTATCATAAAAAAAGTACTCACAAAAGGCTCCGTGTGGGGTTATGGTTAGTGCTTTGAGTTCTGAATTCAACAATCCCAGTTCGAGTCCCGGTATAGGTCCTTAGGGAAAGGAAGGGAATTATCAGGGGGGAAAGCGCATAGCCATTACGACTATTTAGCACTGGGGACGGGCTATATAGTTTTTTTTACTATTCCCTGTGATCTGGTACACTGTTGTTGGTGGCAAGGGGGGAGGGGGAGGCCCGTTAGGTTCATTGTCAAGTAGTCAAGAGCGAGCGAGTGGTCACCCATCCAGTGTAGAGGCCTTAACCTATTTAACGGTGTATATAGCATCTTGGCAAGGTCTTAATCTGTCCGTAAGTCTGTCTGTACATCATCTTACCTCTATCCGTCTGTTTGCTTGTTCATCTGTCTACCTAGTCACCTGTCTGTCTGTCTAAGCTATCTGTCTGTGCGCTTAGTCACCTGGAAGGTCGAGGTTATCCTTGAAATTCTATACCAAGGTCACCCTTAAGGATAGAGTCACCTTGAAATCTTAAATTGGCGATGATATTCTACTCAAAACTGCTTTTTTCGGAGTATATAGATGGAGTTAGTTTATAGTTATTTTTATGGACCCCATACCCATCCCGTGGGTGGTGGTGGACCCCATACCCATCCCGTGGGTGGTGGTGGACCCCATACCCATCCCGTGGGTGGTGGTGGACCCCATACCCATCCCGTGGGTGGTGGTGGACCCCATACCCATCCCGTGGGTGGTGGTGGACCCCATACCCATCCCGTGGGTGGTGGTGGACCCCCATACCCATCCCGTGGGTGGTGGTGGACCCCATACCCATCCCGTGGGTGGTGGTGGACCCCCATACCCATCCCGTGGGTGGTGGTGGACCCCATACCCATCCCGTGGGTGGTGGTGGACCCCATACCCATCCCGTGGGTGGTGGTGGACCCCATACCCATCCCGTGGGTGGTGGTGGACCCCATACCCATCCCGTGGGTGGTGGTGGACCCCATACCCATCCCGTGGGTGGTGGTGGACCCCATACCCATCCCGTGGGTGGTGGTGGACCCCATACCCATCCCGTGGGTGGTGGTGGACCCCATACCCATCCCGTGGGTGGTGGTGGACCCCATACCCATCCCGTGGGTGGTGGTGGACCCCATACCCATCCCGTGGGTGGTGGTGGACCCCATACCCATCCCGTGGGTGGTGGTGGACCCCATACCCATCCCGTGGGTGGTGGTGGACCCCATACCCATCCCGTGGGTGGTGGTGGACCCCATACCCATCCCGTGGGTGGTGGTGGACCCCATACCCATCCCGTGGGCGCGGGTGGTGGAGATATATATATAATATATATATATATATATATATGTATATATATATATATATATATATATATATATATATATATATATATATATATATATATATATATCTGAAAACTCACACCCCAGAAGTGACTCGAACCCATACTCCCAGAAGCAACGCAACTGGTATGTACAAGACGCCTTAATCCACTTGACCATCACGACCGGACAAAATGAGGTGATAGCCGAGGCTATATGAACCACCCCACCGCCGGCACTCGGCACTCGGTTGCGTTGCTTCTGGGAGTATGGGTTCGAGTCACTTCTGGGGTGTGAGTTTTCAGTTGCATATGTCCTGGGGACCATTCAGGCTTGTTCTCATATATATATATATATATATATATATATATATATATATATATATATATATATATATATATATATATATATATATATATATATATATAAGGTTAAAAGTTGTTGATTTAGTTTAGTTGCTCTGCTCCAGATAGGGATAGAGGACATGGCTGGCGTTTTCCCCTCTGGATCCCCACGAGGCGAAAACTGGCAGCTCTTGGGTCTCTTGCGGTGTAAACCAGCCTGGAACCCATTTCCTTGAGAAAGCTCAAAGTGTTCCTACGCCCCAGAGGCTGAGCGCCTTAAGGACGCCATGGGAACAATTATTAACTTCCCAGTTGTCTGTACCTCTCGTGTGGTTGGCCGCACACAGCTTGCCAGATCAGCACCGAAGTGTATATGTACAGGTGTCAGCGAGGGTGGATATCCATGTGTAGTCCCACACACACATAGTTCTTTTGGCCCTCCGAGGCCGAGTGTGGGATCGTCCGGGTTTTGATCCGCGAGGATGTGAGGTTCTCTCTCTGCTGGGCACTGAGCTGAGGCGAGGCTCCTTTCGATGGTGTCACTAACTTCCATGTGTCTTACACAAGTTCTTTTTGCCCTCCGAGGCCGAGTGTGGGATCGTCCGGGTTTTGATCCGCGAGGATGCGAGGTTCTCTCTCTGCTGGGCACTGAGCTGAGGCGAGGCTCCTTTCGATGGTGTCACTAACTTCCATGTGTCTTACACAAGTTCTTTTTGCCCTTCGAGGCCGAGTGTGGGATCGTCCGGGTTTTGATACGTGAGGAGGTTATCTTGAGGTTATCTTGAGATGATTTCGGGGCTTTTTAGTGTCCCCGCGGCCCGGTCCTCGACCAGGCCTCCACCCCCAGGAAGCAGCCCGTGACAGCTGACTAACTCCCAGGTACCTATTTACTGCTAGGTAACAGGGGCATTCAGGGTGAAAGAAACTTTGCCCATTTGCTTCTGCCTCGTGCGGGAATCGAACCCGCGCCACAGAATTACGAATCCTGCGCGCTATCCACCAGGCTACGAGGCCCCCAAGGATGTGAGGTTCTCTCTCTGCTGGGCACTGAGCTGAGGCGAGGCTCCTCTTGATGGTGTCACTAACTTCCATGTGTCTTACAGACTATCCCGGGAAGCTGCCACAGTGCAGCTAATGCAATCCACATTGGTCTTCCACCACTCTGTTGCAAATCAACTTGTCTTCAGTGTGAATTGGAGATAAGGAAGAAGAGGTAGTGAGGGGCCCGGGGGGGGGGGGAAGAGAGGGGGAGGAGGGGGAAGGGCAAGAACACCCCCCCCTCTTTGCAAATTAAGGGGGGGGTGTTCCCATCCAAGCCACCTATAATTACTTTTGTGTCTTCAACACTGTGACTTAATAGACGTGGCTAATGTGAATAAGTCATGCTGGAGACCTGAGAGAGAGAGAGAGAGAGAGAGAGAGAGAGAGAGAGAGAGAGAGAGAGAGAGAGAGAGAGAGAGAGAGAGAGAGAGAGAGAGAGAGAGAGAGAGTCTTTCATATTGCATTCTTTGCACTGAGGGGGGAGGGGGGAAAGGTTGGGGGGTGGGGACTCGCGACCAAAATGAACCCCCGAACCGGTGAACACCTGAAACCATGGATCAACACCCCCCCCCTTCCCCCCCCCCCCCCATTGCGCCGGTAGTTACTGCATCTTAATACGTCTCTAGTGAGCCATCTGCCATATGCAAATTTGGAGACGATGCCTGTAGTTGCAACCAGGAAACGAAAAAACAAAAGAGAGAGGCCGTAATATTCCTCACACACACACACACACTAGGAAATAGACAGGTCAGGTCCTATAATGATTTTCATGTCGGCAAAAATGAAGGAGTCCGTCTTGCCACTTTGTAGCGTGTGCCACTTGTACTTTCAATCTTCAATGAAAATTGCACCTTCAATCGTTTAGAGTTCAATAGCCAGGAAGTTTTCCTGGAAATTATCTAGGAAAAAGAAGAGAGAGAGAGAGAGAGAGAGAGGGGGGGGGGTTCAAGACTTGGGGAGGGGGGAGGGGAGATCTGTTGGGGGAGGGGGAGGGGAGGGGGGAGAGGGGAGAGGGGAGCGTTCGTGGGAAAACTCGTAACTAGTATCAAGTACTCACCGTACTGTGCTTGAGGAATTGAGCTTTGGTCCCGCCTCTCAACTGTCAATCAACTGATGTTTGAGGAAGGGTGGAGGAGGGGGGGGGGGGAATTACTGGGAGAGATGTGTAAGGGGAGGGGAGAGGGGTGTGCTCATGCACATTTCCCCTCACCTTCTCTGCCCGTAACCCTCTCTCTCTCTCTGCCAGTCTTAGGCAGACACTCAGAGACGGAACAGAAAGGGATAGGCAATCAGGAAGGCAAACACACAGGGAAGGACGGCAGACAGGCAGGTAGATACAGACAGGCAGACAGACAGGCAGACAGACAGGCAGACAGGCAGACAGACAGCCAAGGAAATCCGGCAGGTAGTTGCTGGCCAAGCAGGTAATAAATAATTTTCAGAGAGAGAGAGAGAGAGAGAGAGAGAGAGAGAGAGAGAGAGAGAGAGAGAGAGAGAGAGAGAGAGAGAGAGAGAGAGAGAGAGAGAGAGAGAGAGAGAGAAAAGGAGGAAAGGTGAGAGAGAGAGAGAGAAAAGGAGGAAAGGTGAGAGAGAGAGAGAGAGAGAAAAGGAGGAAAGGTGAGAGAGAGAGAGAGAAAAGGAGGAAAGGTGAGAGAGAGAGAGAGAAAAGGAGGAAAGGTGAGAGAGAGAGGGAGGGAAGGTGAGAAAGGTGAGAGAGAGAAGGACTCGGGATCACGTGCCAAAGGCTCGTATCAACGTGTCGTGAACTACCTAAATTATTTTATTCTCATTTGGCAGTACTGCTGATTGACTCAATGCCAGTCGTAACGATGGGGGGGGGGGAAGGGGGGAGGGGAGGAAGCAGGAGGAGGCAGGAAAGGGTGGTAAATGAGGGAGGTGGAACAAGGGAAGGGGGGGGATAAGCCAGGAGGGGGGATAGGAGGGGGGGGAGGGTAGATATATGGATGGCGACTGTGTCTGGTGGTGTTGTGTCTGCTCCAGGGCTGCCAACCTTGCCAGGCGCTCCACTAAGTCTGTCCTCTCCTCCCTCACCCCCCCCCACCCACCCCCACCCCATCACTCAGTCAACCCCCCCTCTCTCTCTCTCTCTCTCTTCCCTTTCCTCATCCCCCCCCCCATGTGCCCTCTTCCCCTTCTATCTCTTATTATTCACCCCCCCAAAAAATAGGAAAAAGTCCCCTCCCTCATCTCCCCTATTCATTTCCCCCCCTCCCCCATCACTCCCTCAATTCTCCCTGCCCCCCCCTCACGCACTGACGACTTTCCTCCCTATTTCCCGTCCACTTTCCCCCACGTGCTCACCCTTCCCCCCCCCTCTCTCATTCACCCCCCCCCCTCGTTCTCTCTCCCTCACCTCTCCCTTCCTTCCCACTGACCATCCCCTCCCGTCTACCATTATCCTCTCCCATTCCCACAGTCTTTCTCATCCTTTCCCTCCTTCCCTCCCTCCCTCTCTCCCTCATCTCTCCCCCATCATACAGACCAACACCCCTCCCTTACCCAGCCCCTCCTCCCTCTCCCCCCCTCACCCCCTCCATCAGCAAGCTACTACGCAGTTAGGCCTCCCTATTCCATATTTTACCTCCCAAGCCTTGCCCTTCCCTCCCTACTCTTCTCCCTCCCTTCATTCCCTTGCCCCCCCCCCCTTCCTCCTGCTCCTGCCTTCAAGAAGGGGAGGGAGGAGGTAAACTCCGCAATAACTCGTGCGCCAGGTTACATGCACGCGGCTGCACCCAACAGCCTGGTGGCTCAAAGAGTCAAACAACAAGTCAAGGTGACCACCTCAAGGTAACCTCAAGGTAACCTTAAGGTAAGCTCAATGTAACCTTAAGGTAACCTCAAGGTTTGAATTTCAAGTTCAAGTATGTTTATTTAGACAAGAAAGAAATACATCTCAAAGCGATAGAGTAGGTTAGGCTATTTCTACCCTCCAAACCTTAAGGTAATTTTAAGGTAACCTTAAGGTAATTTTAAGGTAACCTTAAGGTAATTTTAAGGTAACCTTAAGGTAATTTTAAGGTAACCTTAAGGTAACCTCAAGGTAAAAGGGGCACAAGTTGACAACACCGTCAAAGACACGGACGAACAAGTCACTTAAAATCAGAAAAAAAATTCCCAAATAAGTAATTTCTTGAAGAAACAACCAAAAAAAAAAACTCCAACCTATATACAAAAATCAAGAGCAAACAACAACAACACTCATGCAGCAAAGGCAGGGACAAATACATTGACAAATAAAATATATCACACGACCCCAGCAAGTACAGCCATAAAGCACGAATTATATATATATATATATATATATATATATATATATATATATATATATATATATATATATATATATATATATGTCGTACCTAATAGCCAGAACGCATTTCTCAGCCTACTATTCAAGGCCCGATTTGCCTAATAAGCCAAGTTTTCATGAATTAATGTTTTTTCGTCTACCTAACCTACCTAACCTAACCTAACCTAGCTTTTTTTGGCTACCAAACCTAACCTTACCTATAAATATAGGTTAGGTTAGGTTAGGTAGGGTTGGTTAGGTTCGGTCATATATCTACGTTAATTTTAACTTCAATAAAAAAAAATTGACCTCATACATAGAGAAAAGGGTTGCTTTATCATTTCATAAGAAAAAAATTATAGTAAATATATTAATTCAGGAAAACTTGGCTTATTAGGCAAATCGGGCCTTGAATAGTAGGCTGAGAAGTGAGTTCTGGCTACTAGGTACGACATATATATATATATATATATATATATTAGTATATTTTGGTAGCAGTCTTTCCTGTAGACATATTTTATTAAATATGACCGAAAAAGTAAGATTAATAATTCTAACACGAATTTTCTCAATCTTTCGTACATTATGCTTCACTGTTGGAGGTAAATCAAAAATCACTTCTCCAAAATTCATTTTTATTTCTAGTCTGACGCGACACGGGCGCGTTTCGTAAAACTTATTACATTTTCAAAGACTTCACAAATACACAACTGATTAGAACTTACGTATCTCTGATTTTATATCTACATTTGAGTGAGGTGGGAGGGGTGATGTGGCATTAACACAAGACAGAACAAGAGGGGATATTAATAGGGTATTAAAAGTATCAACACAAGACAGAACAGAAACAATGGGTATTGAATAGAAGTGTTTGTAGAAAGCCTATTGGTCCATATTTCTTGATGCTTCTATATTGGAGCGGAGTCTTGAGGTGGGTAGAATATAGTTGTGCAATAATTGGCTGTTGATTGCTGGTGTTGACTTCTTGATGTGTAGTGCCTCGCAAACGTCAAGCCGCCTGCTATCGCTGTATCTATCGATGATTTCTGTGTTGTTTACTAGGATTTCTCTGGCGATGGTTTGGTTATGGGAAGAGATTATATGTTCCTTAATGGAGCCCTGTTGCTTATGCATCGTTAAACGCCTAGAAAGAGATGTTGTTGTCTTGCCTATATACAGGGTTTTTTGGAGCTTACAGTCCCCAAGTGGGCATTTGAAGGCATAGACGACGTTAGTCTCTTTTAAAGCGTTCTGTTTTGTGTCTGGAGAGTTTCTCATGAGTAGGCTGGCCGTTTTTCTGGTTTTATAGTAAATCGTCAGTTGTATCCTCTGATTTTTGTCTGTAGGGATAACGTTTCTATTAACAATATCTTTCAGGACCCTTTCCTCTGTTTTATGAGCTGTGGAAAAGAAGTTCCTGTAAAATAGTCTAATAGGGGGTATAGGTGTTGTGTTAGTTGTCTCTTCGGAGGTTGCATGGCTTTTCACTTTCCTTCTTATGATGTCTTCGATGAAACCATTGGAGAAACCGTTATTGACTAGAACCTGCCTTACCCTACAGAGTTCTTCGTCGACTTGCTTCCATTCTGAGCTGTGGCTGAGAGCACGGTCGACGTATGCGTTAACAACACTCCTCTTGTACCTGTCAGGGCAGTCGCTGTTGGCATTTAGGCACATTCCTATGTTTGTTTCCTTTGTGTAGACTGCAGTGTGGAAACCTCCGCCCTTTTCCATGACTGTTACATCTAGAAAAGGCAGCTTCCCATCCTTTTCCGTCTCGTAAGTGAAACGCAGCACGGAACTCTGCTCAAATGCCTCCTTCAGCTCCTGCAGATGTCTGACATCAGGTACCTGTGTAAAAATGTCGTCAACATACCTGCAGTATATGGCCGGTTTCAAGTTCATGTCGACTAAGACTTTTTGCTCGATGGTACCCATGTAGAAGTTTGCAAACAGGACACCTAGGGGAGAACCCATAGCGACCCCATCTACTTGCTTATACATGTGCCCATCCGGGCTCAAGAAGGGTGCCTCTTTAGTACAAGCTTGGAGTAGTTTCCTCAGAATACTTTCTGGCATGTCAAGAGGAGTACAGGCTGGATCACGATACACTCTGTCGGCTATCATTCCGATTGTCTCGTCCACAGGTACGTTGGTAAACAGCGATTCTACGTCCAACGAGGCTCTTATCCCTGTGGCCCGTGCGCCCCGCAGTAAGTCCACAAATTCCTTTGGAGACTTCAGGCTGAAGGCGCAAGGAACATAAGGAGTCAGCAGGCCGTTGAGTCGCTTCGCCAATCTGTACGTGGGTGTGGGTATCTGGCTAATGATTGGCCGAAGTGGGTTTCCAGGCTTGTGCGTCTTGACATTTCCATACGCATATCCAGGTTTATATTCCCCAATGATCTTTGGCAGGTGGAGTCCGGATTTCTTGGCGTTCACAGTTTCGATCAGTTTGTTGACCTTTGCTTTTAATTCGGCTGTAGTGTCCTTCGTTACCCTTTGGAACTTAGTTTGGTCAGAGAGTATGATGTTCATTTTCGCCAGATATTCGTCTTTTTTAAGAATGACATATATTGGCGACTTGTCACCTCTCCTGACAACTATCTCCTTGTTCTCACGAAGGCTTTTAGCTGCCGCTCTAAGCTCGGGGGACAGTATGGTGCTTCTGTAGTTGCCTCGATTCTTTCCTCCTTCTGCAATAAGTTCTGCTTGTAAGGTATCTTTGGTAGTGACCTTCTTTTGTGTCTCGAGGTCGAATATGTCGTCCGGCCCGGAAAGTGGAGTTGGAAATTCTGTTGGACGACATATTCGACCTCGAGACACAAAAGAAGGTCACTACCAAAGATACCTTACAAGCAGAACTTATTGCAGAAGGAGGAAAGAATCGAGGCAACTACAGAAGCACCATACTGTCCCCCGAGCTTAGAGCGGCAGCTAAAAGCCTTCGTGAGAACAAGGAGATAGTTGTCAGGAGAGGTGACAAGTCGCCAATATATGTCATTCTTAAAAAAGACGAATATCTGGCGAAAATGAACATCATACTCTCTGACCAAACTAAGTTCCAAAGGGTAACGAAGGACACTACAGCCGAATTAAAAGCAAAGGTCAACAAACTGATCGAAACTGTGAACGCCAAGAAATCCGGACTCCACCTGCCAAAGATCATTGGGGAATATAAACCTGGATATGCGTATGGAAATGTCAAGACGCACAAGCCTGGAAACCCCACTTCGGCCAATCATTAGCCAGATACCCACACCCACGTACAGATTGGCGAAGCGACTCAACGGCCTGCTGACTCCTTATGTTCCTTGCGCCTTCAGCCTGAAGTCTCCAAAGGAATTTGTGGACTTACTGCGGGGCGCACGGGCCACAGGGATAAGAGCCTCGTTGGACGTAGAATCGCTGTTTACCAACGTACCTGTGGACGAGACAATCGGAATGATAGCCGACAGAGTGTATCGTGATCCAGCCTGTACTCCTCTTGACATGCCAGAAAGTATTCTGAGGAAACTACTCCAAGCTTGTACTAAAGAGGCACCCTTCTTGAGCCCGGATGGGCACATGTATAAGCAAGTAGATGGGGTCGCTATGGGTTCTCCCCTAGGTGTCCTGTTTGCAAACTTCTACATGGGTACCATCGAGCAAAAAGTCTTAGTCGACATGAACTTGAAACCGGCCATATACTGCAGGTATGTTGACGACATTTTTACACAGGTACCTGATGTCAGACATCTGCAGGAGCTGAAGGAGGCATTTGAGCAGAGTTCCGTGCTGCGTTTCACTTACGAGACGGAAAAGGATGGGAAGCTGCCTTTTCTAGATGTAACAGTCATGGAAAAGGGCGGAGGTTTCCACACTGCAGTCTACACAAAGGAAACAAACATAGGAATGTGCCTAAATGCCAACAGCGACTGCCCTGACAGGTACAAGAGGAGTGTTGTTAACGCATACGTCGACCGTGCTCTCAGCCACAGCTCAGAATGGAAGCAAGTCGACGAAGAACTCTGTAGGGTAAGGCAGGTTCTAGTCAATAACGGTTTCTCCAATGGTTTCATCGAAGACATCATAAGAAGGAAAGTGAAAAGCCATGCAACCTCCGAAGAGACAACTAACACAACACCTATACCCCCTATTAGACTATTTTACAGGAACTTCTTTTCCACAGCTCATAAAACAGAGGAAAGGGTCCTGAAAGATATTGTTAATAGAAACGTTATCCCTACAGACAAAAATCAGAGGATACAACTGACGATTTACTATAAAACCAGAAAAACGGCCAGCCTACTCATGAGAAACTCTCCAGACACAAAACAGAACGCTTTAAAAGAGACTAACGTCGTCTATGCCTTCAAATGCCCACTTGGGGACTGTAAGCTCCAAAAAACCCAGTATATAGGCAAGACAACAACATCTCTTTCTAGGCGTTTAACGATGCATAAGCAACAGGGCTCCATTAAGGAACATATAATCTCTTCCCATAACCAAACCATCGCCAGAGAAATCCTAGTAAACAACACAGAAATCATCGATAGATACAGCGATAGCAGGCGGCTTGACGTTTGCGAGGCACTACACATCAAGAAGTCAACACCAGCAATCAACAGCCAATTATTGCACAACTATATTCTACCCACCTCAAGACTCCGCTCCAATATAGAAGCATCAAGAAATATGGACCAATAGGCTTTCTACAAACACTTCTATTCAATACCCATTGTTTCTGTTCTGTCTTGTGTTGATACTTTTAATACCCTATTAATATCCCCTCTTGTTCTGTCTTGTGTTAATGCCACATCACCCCTCCCACCTCACTCAAATGTAGATATAAAATCAGAGATACGTAAGTTCTAATCAGTTGTGTATTTGTGAAGTCTTTGAAAATGTAATAAGTTTTACGAAACGCGCCCGTGTCGCGTCAGACTAGAAATAAAAATGAATTTTGGAGAAGTGATTTTTGATTTACCTCCAACAGTGAAGCATAATGTACGAAAGATTGAGAAAATTCGTGTTAGAATTATTAATCTTACTTTTTCGGTCATATTTAATAAAATATATATATATATATATATATATATATATATATATATATATATATATATATATATATATATATATATGTATATATGTCGTACCTAATAGCCAGAACGCACTTCTCAGCCTACTATGCAAGGCCCGATTTGCCTAATAAGCCAAGTTTTCATGAATTAATATATTTTCTCTAATTTTTTGCTTATGAAATGATAAAGCTACCCTTTTCTCTATGTATGAGGTCAATTTTTTTTTATTGGAGTTAAAATTAACGTAGATATATGACCGAACCTAACCAACCCTACCTAACCTAACCTATATTTATAGGTAAGGTTAGGTTAGGTAGCCAAAAAAAGCTAGGTTAGGTTAGGTTAGGTAGGTTAGGTAGACGAAAAAACATTAATTCATGAAAACTTGGCTTATTAGGCAAATCGGGCCTTGAATAGTAGGCTGAGAAGTGCGTTCTGGCTATTAGGTACGACATATATATATATATGTATATATATATATATATATATATATATATATATATATATATATATATATATATATATATAAATATATATATATAACATATAGTATACTTTGGAAGGTCAATTACAACGAGAATTAAATCAACTTATACATATATCTTTCAGACAATAGTCTCTCTCAGCTGATATATAAAAGCCCTGACTGACAAACACTTTTTCTGCACACCTGAAACACACACCTGTTGAGGGTCACCAACATACAACAGGCAGCCACCAGTGGTGGGGAAGTGGGGGGGGGGGAGGGAGGGAGTTATCAGGGGGGAAAGCGCCAAGCCATTACGACTATATAGCACTGGAAAAGGGGTCAGGATAAGGATTTGGGATGGGACGGTGGGAAAGGAATGGTGCTCAATCACTTGTGGACGCTCGGGGATTGAACGCCGACCTTGCATGAAGCGAGACTGTCGCTCTACCGTCCAGCCCAAGAGTGAATGGTTACAATTTTTTTTTGGGGGGGGGAGGGGGGGGTGTTCTTGAACCGTTCAGACAGTCCAGGAACTGAAGCTTGACATCCAGGAAGCACATATAGGTGAGCACCAGTAGGTGTGACTATGGATGTGTGTTATATTATTTTTATCCTTTATTGTTTCGTTTCTATTCCCTCCTTTATCATTTTATTTCTCGACCTCATTTCTTCAGCCAATTTCGTTTTTTTTATCCTTGATTCGCACGTTTTCGTAGTTTTTCCATTGTTTTTCGTTGCTATTTTACGTTTCCTCTTATTTCTTCAACATCGTTCTTTGTCTACACCTATTTCCTACGTTCTCCTGTCGTGTCTCTAGTCAGCGTTCGGATTATTGTCCCGCTCGCGGTCATTCAGCGACGTTCTCTTAGGCCCGCGCGTTCATTCAAGAGCTTTAAGCTTAAATGTTCCCTGTTGCTATGTGGTGTGTGGGTCCGCTTTAACCTCCTCCCCCTCCCTTCCCTTCCCTTCCTTTCCTCTCTCTCTGTCTGTCTCTGTCTCTCTCTCTGTCTCTCTCTCTCTCTCTCTCTCTCTCTCTCTCTCTCTCTCTCTCTCTCTCTCTCTCTCTCTCTCTCTCTCTCTCTCTCTCTCTCTCTCTCTCTCTCTCTCTCTCTCTCTCTCTCTCTCTCTCTCTTCATCGCTTCATAGCAACCATCTTCTTCCCTCCCTCCCCACCACCACCCTCTTCCGCCCCTACGCACCCCCATTCCGCCCCTATTCTCTCTCTCTCTCTCCCATCCCCCCACTCCCCCCCCCTTTCCGCCCCTACTCCCTCCCCACTCCCTCCCGTCCCCCATCGTCGCCGAGGGTTCGTACCTATCTCCCTACTCCGTACCCGGGCCACGTGGGTTTAAATTCAGCCACATGATAGCCCGCCTTTTTTCGCAGGCGTGCCAACCGTTCCCAGGCCCGCCAACTCTTCCGAGTTTCATCCGTTGAATTAAATGTATATTCAAATATTCATTAGATGTATATGTATATATATATAATGATTTTAAACAGAATTCAAGTGGATAATGAATAATTGACATGGATAAGAATAGGAATTACAGGAACAAAATAAATGAAACAGGGCGTCACCACGTGGTTTTGTCTGGGAGGGTTGGTCAGCCTGCTGGTAGGCCTCGTGGTAAACAGACAGACGACAGCGTCCGCCTCACGTGGTTCTTAGGGTGAGGGCCCAATGGCCAGGTGGTTCGGCGGCGACTTGAAACAAGAAAGGAACCCGCGGCCGGTAGCCTTAGACGACGAGGATAGCTAGACAGGGACAGACAGACAGACACGGGGGGGGGGGGGGGGATTGACGGGTGGGGTTTGGGGGAGGTGTTAGGGGGGGCAGAGGGAAATAAACAATGGTCTATGGCCCTGGGACAGTCACCTGTCGAGTTTGAGACAAATAAACCCATGTGTAGACATATCCACACACACACACAC
>NC_091162.1:18815631-18833131 GCF_040958095.1 Procambarus clarkii
TCTCTCTCTCTCTCTCTCTCTCTCTCTCCCTCTCCTCCATATCCTCCCTGTTTCTTATGTTTTCCCTCTCTTATCCTCCCCTACCTTTACCCTAGCCTTTCCACATATACACACTGTCACCCTGGACTCTCCCTTAACTTTCGTCTGTCTCTTTCCTTTCCCATCTCTCCCCTCCCCTCCCCTCCCTCATATATATCCCTTCCCTTCCCAGCCGTCTACGGCGTAGCGGGTGGTGTGGGAGAGGTTGGCAGGCCTGCCTCTCACACGCACACATACACACACCTTGTATACTACGTATGTAAGACCAATCCTAGAGTATGCAGCCCCAGCATGGAGCCCGTACCTTGTCAAGCACAAGAAGGAAGCTGGAAAACGTTCAGAGGTATGCCACTAGACTAGTCCCAGAACTAAGAGGCGTGAGTTATGAGGACAGGCTGCGTGAACTGCACCTTAATTACGACACTGGAAGACAGAAGAGCTCGGGGAGACGTGATCACCAAGTACAAAATTCTCAGTGGAATTGACAGGGTAGACAAGGATGGATTATTTAACACGGGTGGGACGCGAACAAGGGGACACAGGTGGAAACTGAGTACCCAAATGAGCCACAGAGACATTAGAAAGAACTCTTTCAGTGTCAGAGTAGTTAACAGGTGGAATGCATTAGGCAGTGATGTGGTGGAGGCTGACTCCATACACAGTTTCAAGTGTAGATATGATAGAGCCCAGTAGGCTCAGGAACCTGTACACCAGTTGATTGACAGTTGAGAGGCGGGACCAAAGAGCCAGAGCTCAACCCCCGCAAGCACAACTAGGTGAGTATACACATACACGGTGTATGAGGCGCCAGTGGTGTCTCTAGCGTGGGGGGGGGGGGGGGGCCCTCTCTTATTGTGGGTGGCCTTAGTCAGGTCGGTCAAGACCAAGTCAAGACCTCCTGTCAAGACCTGTCAAGACCTCCTGTCAAAACCTGTCAAGACCAAGTCAAGACCTCCTGTCAAGACCTCCTGTCAAGACCTGTCAAGACCTCCTGTCAAGACCTGTCAAGACCTCCTGTCAAGACCTCCTGTCAAGATCTCCTGTCTTCCACTCCACGTGGTCGGCAGTTCGAGGCTTCGATGGGGCAAGTGAATGAAATGTTATCACTCATGTGTTTATATATATATATATATATATATATATATATATATATATATATATATATATATATATATATATATATATATATATATATATATATATATATATATATATATATAGGAAGTATACTGAAGTAAACTCAGTGTATACACACCATGAAGAGTATACTTCTCTGTATACTCATCCCTGCAAGCTGCAGATATATTTAAAACTTAATAGGCCGACTTTATTATACTTGCCAAATCGTTAATCTTCCTGCAGGGTCTAAGTTCGATCCCCGATGGTTCAAGTGGTTAGACAGCGGTCTTTCATTCCGGCCCCCCCCTCCCCTCAAATCTCGGCTCCCCACCCAAGAGATAGCATGGGCATGAATAGCCCGTAATCTTAATGTATAGCTTCTTTTCCTTAATCACCTTTGCCCTTACCTTTCCTTAATCACCTTTGCCCTTACCTTTCTAACAAGGTGATGTTGTCTGCCTCAGCCAACGTATAAGGTGAGTGCGTTAGTTCTGTGAATGTATCCGTTGAAGAATTAACAGGCATTGCCGGCCCAAAGGTCGCCGTCTGGGATCGAACGCAGACCTGCATGCGCCGGGAAGCCATCACTTACTGACCAGTTGGATGTCACGTGGTATTATAGTGAGTGGTTGTGGTTTGACCTAACGAGCAGACGTCACCCGGTGGGTGGTGCCTGGCGGTACGTCCTGTGTATATGGTAATATATTAGGCCTAGTGAAGTTAGTGGGGAGAGACCACCCCCCCCCTCAGATATGGGTGGTCATGGGGGCATGTGGGAATGGGGGGGGAGGGAGGGAGGGGGTGATGGGGGCGTGTTGTGTGTGTGTGTGTGTGTGTGTGTGTGTGTGTGTGTGTGTGTGTGTGTGTGTGTGTGTGTGTGTGTGTGTGTGTGTGTGTGTGGTGATGGGTGTTCTAGGGATTAATGGGGTGTATTGTTGCCTTGTGGTGGGGGGGGGTGTAACTGGGTGTCTGGGGGGGGGGTGGAGGGGGGGTGTAACTTGGTGTCTGGGGGGGGGGGGGTGGAGGGGGTGTAGCCCATATTCAATTTCTAACTACGATCGCTAAAGGTCTTAATGTTCTCAACTCTTGGGTGGGGGACGTTGCCCCCCACCTCCTCCCCCCCCCCTCTGGCGCCGACACCACACTGGAAAAGGGGGGTGGTGGGGTGGGGGGGGGGAAAGGAGATTACAGGCACCCCCTTGGCACTCACCTACTTACACTCACCTAAATGACATGATGGGGGGGAGGGGGGAAGGATGAGTCTCTCTTTCTCTTTCTCTCTCTCTCTCTCTCTCTCTCTCTCTCTCTCTCTCTCTCTCTCTCTCTCTCTCTCTCTCTCTCTCTCTCTCTCTCTCTCTCTCTCTCTCTCTCTCTCTCTCTCACACACTGTCAATAGAATAAGAAGTCCACGTAATCAGGTTAAAAGACAAAGTGGAATTCTCACAGAAAACGACAAGGAGATGTGTGAGTAACTCAACAAAAGATTTCATGATGTGTTTACCAAAAAAGAACCAGAGTTGGAAGCGAGGAGTGGCCAGAGGTAACACTAGATGATACAGTAGTTACTGTCGACGTGCAAAGAAAAAAACTTAGAGAAATTAGATGAAACAAAATCAATAGATTTAGACGTATTATCACCATGGCTGTTGAAGGAGATACTTGGGTCTCCCAGTAGCCTAAAGTTTTCCATAAAATACCTGAGACTGGAAATCTCCAAGAATTTAGGGGAAAAATAGGGCAAACATAGTCCCAATATGTGAAAAAAAGGATGCAGATGTAACGCCTTGCAGGTGTTTTCGTATATTATTTTCCATAGAAGGAGAGTCAGTCACAGGTGATACTGGAGGCGCCAGAGAGTCGCCTCTATAATTAGTTTAGAGTCACGCCTTCCTCAGGTGTTAATTGTGACAGGTAGCCCACGGGTCAGGTCGTGTGCCTTGACCTCGCTTTCTGCTAAGCTGATAATTGCAGCCGGTAGGCTGGGTTGATTCTATGACACATGCCTCTCTTTAGGTGAGGTAGGTAGATAGCCAGAAGATATCTCCATGGTAGGCAGAGCTTAGCTCCCGGTCCCCACCCCCCATAAATACCCATGGAACTGTACCTTTGAGACACTGAGGAGGACAACGATAACTAGGCCGCTACTCCAAGAGAAGTTCCCAACTTCCCACAGCCAGAATAGGCCTGTCAGACCGGGTTGTGGTGGGTATGTGGGCCTGCGGGCCGCTCCAAGCAACAGCCTGGTGGACCAAACTCTCACAAGTCAAGCCTGGCCTCGGGCCGGGCTTGGGGAGTAGAAGAACTCCCAGAACCCCATCAACCAGGTATCAACCAGGCCGGCTAGGGGGATTGTCTATCAGCCACAATTAACATCAAATGATATGGTTGAATTATGACTTCCATATGAGTATGGATATCATACTATATCTTATCTTATAGATATCTTAAATATATCGATATCCTATATACCTATATAGATATCGATACCTATATAGATATCTTAAATATAAATTTCCTAATAGGAAATTTATATTTAAGTTACTTTTTAAAGTGCCTTTAATTGTGATCCCAGGATCTTGGATTTTCTATATTTGAAAGCTAGAATGGAGATAAGATTTAAGACTTAAGATTTTGACTTAAAGATTCTTGGTTATTCGAGTACATGCTTACAGTTAATATGTGTTAACATTAGATAATATTATTGTGTAGACAAGTTATATTTCCTTGTCTTATAACTAACTTGAGTTGATGGTGGCAGCATCTACCTTCTATCTCTCTCTCTACTATACTTCTTGTCTTACTTTCTACTGTTCTACTTTCCTTCCTTGATCTCCTTCTCTTCCTCTTATTCTAAACATTCTCTTTCTCCTGATCACTCTTCCTCACACCTACCTTTCACCCTTCTTTCATCCTATGAGTTTCTTTCTTCATTCTTCATTCTGTTCCTTCATTTTCCGAGACGTTACACAGACTAGAGGCACTAAACTACAGACCACTGTCACTGACAGCTATGCCGTGTAAACTGACGGAAAAGGAATCAGGTTGAGAATAGCTGAACACTTGGAAAGGGTAAACTTTGAAACAAATGACCAGCGAGGCTTTAGAAAGGGGGGGAGAAGTCACCTCCTTTTCTCTCTCTCTCTCTCTCTCTCCCTCACACACCCTACCTCCTTCCCTCCCACGCCACGCCTCTCTCCCTTCCTCCCTCCCCTTCACATCCCGCTTAACTGCTAACCCCTTACACCTAGCAACCACTCCGACAGAGGGGAGAGAAACCTATTTGAAGGTGCCCCGGAAACAGCTTTACAGTGAACCGGTTCAGAACGAGTTCCCCCCCCCCCGACCCCCGTCTCGTTCTGAACCTCCACCCTTCCGTCTCGTTCCATCAGCGAACTACCACCTGGGATTTTATAACGACTCGCGACCTTAATTTAGGAGTCTCCGAGGCGTAAACAGCGACTAATATAGCATTACCTATGGGTACATATCCACGGATCTGTTTGCTCAATTAAATAGGGTCATTTTTGGTCTGACACCGGAAATAGGGTGTGGGTTGAGATGGAACTATAGTTGGCTGTGTGGAACAATCTACCCTTCATCCCCATCTATCCCCCTATACGCGTCCCCCCCCCCCTCTCTACACACTGTCGTATAAATGGGATGCAATTTAGGTCTATTACCCTTTTGTATCCCTTCTCTCTCTCTCTCTCTCTCTCTCTCTCTCTCTCTCTCTCTCTCTCTCTCTCTCTCTCTCTCTCTCTGTCTCTCTCTCTCTCTCTCTCTCTCTCTCTCTCTCTCTCTCTCTCTCTCTCTCTCTCTCTCTCTCTCTCTCTCTCTCGTGCCTCTCGACCCTCGAGGGACTCACAGGCCTCGCAAGGGCAAAATAGATTACGAATGATGAGAAGTTTTGGTAGTTAATATTTTTTCTTTGTAATCACCTAACTCACCTAATTGTGCTTGCTGGGGTTGAGCTCTGGCTCTTTCGGCCCGCCTCTCAACTGTCAATCAACTGTTACTAACTACTAACTTTTTTTGTTTTGTTTTTTCCTTCACACACACTCACCCCCAGGAAGCAGTCCGTAGCAGCTGTCTAACTCCCTGGTACCTATTTACTGCTAGGTAACAGGGGCATCAGGGTTAAGGAAACTCTGCCCATCTGTCTCCGCCGGGTGCGGGGATCGAACCCCGGTCCCTAGATCCACGAGTATAGAACGCTGTCCACTCGACCACCCAGCCGAGTTGAGTTGTGTGTGTGTGTACTCACCTAGTTGTGTTTGCGGGGGTTGAGCTCTGGCTCTTTGGTCCCGCCTCTCAACTGTCAATCAACTGGTGTGCAGATTCCTGAGCCTATTGGGCTCTATCATATCTATATTTGAAACTGTGTATGGAGTCAGCCTCCACCACAACACTACTTAGTGCATTCCATTTATTAACTACTCTGACACTGAAAAAATTCTTTCTAACGTCTCTGTGGCTCATGTGGGTACTAAGTTTCCACCTGTGTCCCCTTGTTCGTGTTCCACCCGTGCTGAAGAGTTTGTCTTTGTCCACCCTTTTGCACAGAACCGGGCTGTGATGGGTATGTGGGCCTGCGGGCCGTTCCAAGCAACAGCCTGGTGGACCAAACTCTCACAAGTTAAGTCTGGCCTCGGGCCGGGCTTGGGGAGTAGAAGAACTCCCAGAACCCCATCAACCAGGTATCCATCAGGTACCCTGTCAATTCCCCTGAGAATTTTGTAGGTGGTTATCATGTCTCCCCTTACTCTTTTGTTTTCCAGGGTTGTGAGGTTCAGCTCCCTTAGCCTTTTCCTCGTAGCTCATTCCTCTCAGTTCCGGGACCAGTCTGGTGGCATACCTCTGAATCTTCTCTAACTTCGTCTTGTGTTTAACTAGATACGGACTCCATGCTGGAGCTGCATACTCCAAAGAGTATGCAAAGCGAGGAAAGGAAAAGGGTCTGGAAGGGAAGGTGGAGGGTTGAAGAGGGAGGGAGGGGGCTGTTGGAAAAGGTGGCAGGTTAGGCTATTGGAAATGGTTTGGGAAAGATGGAATGGTATCGAGGAGAGCATATGGAAGAGGGGGAAGGAATAGGGTGTAAGAGAAGGGAAGTATTGTCATGAATATAAAGTACCCAACCTACTGATGGGAGAGGCTTGATAGGCAAGAAATAGGACTTGCCACAGAAATAGTCGCGAAAATGGGTTCTGAAACGAAGTATAGGCCTATATATATATATAGGCCTATATATATATGTCGTTCCCGAGCCAATGACCTCGTTAATGCCACCCAGAAGTGAAACTGCGTGCGCGAACGACCTTAGAAGATGGTTATCTAGCTGCGATATCCCCCCCCCCCTCCTCGTATCCCCAACCCGCCCCCTTGCAATGAATTTTAAGCCTTATTATTGAGGCTGTAGTCTCATTTCTTAACCGGAACATCGACATCCGGCCGGCCGGTACAACAAAAGGGGCGAGACCGACCTATAGCCATTGTGTGATAACCAGATAACCAAAATCCCTCCCCCCATTTCCGAAAAGGGGAAATACTGAAGACTTTGCCTGGAAAAAGAGAATTGAAGACAGTTAGCCTATCTAAAGGCTACTTTTCCAGGGGATTGGCTACGGAACGGTGGGTGGGATAGGGGACCGGGGGGGGGAGGGGGATAGAGGGGGGGGGGAGGGGGATAGATGGGCCTGGGGGGGGAGGAATGGGATGGGAGCGTGAAATAGGCACCAATTTTACTACCCTCCTTCCCCTGGAATAAATCACATTTGTCCGTTTCCATTAGCGAGACTAGGAAACTGGGGGTTCATAAACTGGGTCATTCGTGGCTAGGGGTCATCCGTTCTGCTTGGATTGGGTTATCATATCGGCCCGAGCCACGAGGAGGAGTGTCCCGATAGTGGCTGACGTTTAGCAAACATGACCGGAGGATCAGACCCCGTGTCGGCTGTAGAAATTGGAGGGAATTAGAACCCGTGACGGCTGTAGAAATTGGAGGGAATTAGATCCCGTGACGGCTGTAGGAATTGGAGGGAATTAGATCCCGTGACGGCTGTAGGAATTGGAGGGAATTAGAACCCGTGACGGCTGTAGAAATTGGAGGGAATTAGAACCCGTGACGGCTGTAGGAATTGGAGGGAATTAGAACCCGTGACGGCTGTAGAAATTGGAGGGAATTAGAACCCGTGACGGCTGTAGGAATTGGCGGGAATTAGAACCCGTGACGGCTGTAGAAATTGGAGGGAATTAGATCCCGTGACGGCTGTAGAAATTGGCGGGAAATAGAACCCGTGACGGCTGTAGGAATTGGCGGGAAATAGAACCCGTGACGGCTGTAGAAATTGGCGGGAAATAGAACCCGTGACGGCTGTAGGAATTGGCGGGAAATAGAACCCGTGACGGCTGTAGAAATTGGAGGGAAAGGACAATTGTAACTGATCCGTCGAAAGTTTAGAACATGTTTTTTGGCTGCTCCTATTACACCACTCCTCTTCCTCCTAGTTCTCCTCCTATTTCTCCTCTTCCTCCTCCTTCTTCCATCTTTTCCAGCACCACTCCATCCTCCTAGGCCGAAGGTTTGTGTACTCACCTAGTTGTGCTTGCAAGGGGGGAAGGGGAAGGGGAGTTGAGTTCTGGTTCTTGGGTCCTTGTGTTTGGAAGCTTTGAAGTTGCCAAGCGTTTAAGGTGTGGAGGTTCAAGGATGACCTTGGGAAGGACCCACCTGCTCTCTCTCTCTCTCTCTCTCTCTCTCTCTCTCTCTCTCTCTCTCTCTCTCTCTCTCTCTCTCTCTCTCTCTCTCTCTCTCTCTCTCTCTCTCTCTCTCTCTCACATTGGTGTATAGTCTGGGACTACTGTTTATAGTGGGGCTCAGTTCCACACGAGGAATCTTCAAAGTGACAGGCATTTCCCCCCTCTCTCTCTCTCTTAATTACCCGCTTCTATGCCTTCCTCTCTGTTTATCTCAGTCATTCACCCCTGTGTCATTCATTCCCCCCTCTCTGCCGACTTCTGACTCATGCTCCACACCCCCTTCTCTTCTCTGACTCATCCTCCACACCCACCCCCTTTCTCTTCTCTGACTCATGCTCCACACCCACCCCCTTTCTCTTCTCTGACTCATGCTCCACACCCACCCCCTTTCTCTTCTCTGACTCACCCTCAAAGAGCAATCAGGTGCTGCTCCAGATTCTTCACCTTTTCTAACCATTTCCTGGTGCATATTGATGTCTTGCAAAGGCATTTTGTTCTCCTTTGCAAAGCCAAAAAAAAAAGGTATCCCATTTCAACCAATTTCTTGGTTCGGATCTTGGTGATGGCCCACGAGGCTTTTAAGACCATTTCAGCCAGAAACGTTAACAAAAATATATATGATAGAGTCATTTTTGTCCAGGGGGGGGGGGAGGGGGGGTTTCTGGCCACCAGACCTCATATATATATATGAGCACGCATGAGCATGATATATGGGGGGCACGCACGCAGAGCAGTGCGTGCCCCCCATGCAGGAGACTTCCTCCTGGCAGTACCCATGTCTGCAATGGGCACGCGCCTAGATCCAGAATCCCTTCGTGTAGCAGTGGCCCTCCGCCTTGGTGCCCCAATTCACACTGAATACAAGTGTATTTGCAACAGGGTGGAAGCAGACCAATACGGACTGCATGGGTTGCATTGCGGAAGCACAAAGGGCTGGCATGCAAGACACAACGAGGTCAATGACATCATCAAGAGAAGCCTCGTCTCAGCTGGGTGCCCAGCGGAGAGAGAACCTCGCATCCTAGGGGTCCAAAACCCGGATTTCCCAGCACTTCGCCCTGATGGCATCACCATATACTCATGGAAGGAGGGTAGACAGTTGGTGTGGGACTACACATGTGTATCCACCCTGGCTGACACCTATGTACACTTCGGAGCTGATCAAGCAGGTGGGGCGGCCAACCACAGGGAAACAGCAAAATCACTCAAGTACAGGCGACTGGAAGGTCAATACCTCTTTGTTCCCATAGCGTCTGAGACGCATGGCCCCTGGGGCAAGAGTGCCTTGGGATTTCTCAAGGAATTGGGGTCCAAGCTCATTGACGTCACCAGAGACCCAAGGGCTTCCAGTTTTTTATTTCAGCGTCTCAGTGTGGCGATCCAGAGGGGAAATGCTTGCTGCGTCCTCGGTTCCTGTCCAGAAGCGGAGGAGCTTCAAGAGATCCATAACCTTTAGGCATTTGTCTTGTATGTTTTGTAACCTTTAAATACACAATAAAGGAAAAAAAAAAAAAAAGGGAAGGGGGTGGTAGGAGAAAAGCACACAGAAACTGTATTGGAGGGGACCCACATTCCCTCCAATGCGTTATGTGTGGTTTCCTCCGAGGCTATGGGTCCCCCTTCTTCCAGCCAGAGGTGGTACTCCCTTCCCTATTAAAAAAAAAAAATATATATATATATATATATATATATATATATATATATATATATATATAGGGTCTGAAACTTTTATATATATACACAAGCTTTGAAACCATATGACGTTACACATACACTATATGTATCGTACCATGTATGAAATGCAATAGTGTATGTGTTACCTTCGTTTGGGTTACGTTGACTTAGGTGTTTATAAGGAGTATAAATATACATTATAAATATAAAAAATATAAGGAGTATACAGGGGTGAGCGGGGAGGGGGGGTGGGGGAAGAGGGGGGGGGGTGGTTACTTTCTTTCTCAGGTTTTCGAGCCTACTCCTGTCCACCCACCTGCTGCTGACCTGTCTTCTGTCCCAGGCCCTGTCTCAGGCCACGTCAACCATGTTTAGAGAACCTGAGACTGGCGTCACGTGACACTGAATGCTCTCAGAGCCGTGACAACCGAGGGGGAAGGGGGGAGGGGGTGAGACTAATGACTCTGGGGTCGTATTTTGACAAAGTTGAGGGTAGCTATTTGTACAGGGGGGGGGGAGAGAGAGAGAGAGAGAGAGAGAGAGAGAGAGAGAGAGAGAGAGAGAGAGAGAGAGAGAGAGAGAGAGCAAGCCCAAGATATGCCACGTGGAGGCTAATGTCCCCTGGGGTCAGGAGGTCAAAAGCCAACCATACAGGCTCTCACGGAAGGAGCATATAAGGGTCTAAAACCTATTAGAAAACTTTGCAAACGACGCTGTTGTAACTCTTTATTTTTGTAAACAAAACTAACTGACCGAAACTGCGATAGAAAAATAGAGTTGTGTTTTGTGTGTGAAAATAGTCACTTATCTGCTTTAGATATAAGCAGATAAGTGACGTCAGTATCTTCATTCCGGGACAGGTTTCAGGCCCCCTTACTACATGGAAGACCACATTTAGCGAGGACTGAGAGCTTGTTCGATACTGTGACATTCATTTCATGTTTACATTAGTTACCCCAAGACGCGGTTACTGGATCAAGGCATCTGTTATGGGTGCATCTCTGTCCTGTGTGGTAGCGGTGAATATAAGCAGTATCTTCACTGCCAAAAGATCCAACTGAATTTCTTGACGAAGGTACACACAAAAAAATATTAAATTTCTCAATAAAGGTGTTAACCAAACAGCAAGTTGGCTGCGAAAGCCTATGATATCGGTTCAATTGCATTACTGTGACATTTCAACACTGAATAAAATATTCAATGTTAACCTCTGAATCTCATGTAGAATTTTTGTGTCTGTTAAGTCATCACTCTCAATAGACAGTTTTTTTTTTTTGGTGGGGGGAACAGTTGATCTATATCTGCAGGTGACAGGTGATGTACAGTTTACAGGTGTTGGACAGGTGGTTACCCCATGACAGGTGTTGGACAGGTGGTTACCCCATGACAGGTGTTGACTGCTCGTCTGTTTCAACGTCAATTAGACGCAATTAAAAAACTATTTTTTTTTTTACTAAAAGAGTGTCTCATGACCATCAAATCCATCAGTTATTAAAAAAAAATAAAAATACGTCAATAATTGTTGCAGGTGATAACAAGGTGTCAATAAAAATAAAGTTTATTGATCAATAAAGATCAGATAAATAAGTTATTTACAGTTTTGAGTAGATTAAATCCCTGAAGTAATTTGCAATTTAAAATAAGAAATAATTTCAGAAATATCCAACAGATATTAAAGGGAAATATATATATATATATATATATATATATATATATATATATATATATATATATATATATATATATATATATATATATATATATATATATATAAAAAAGGGGAGCATTATGTAAATCATTTACAAAATCGTTGATAATTACCTCTTATCAACTGTAGATAAGTCTACATATTATCGTTTAAAATAATACAAAATCAAACTTTATCAAGTATTTGGGTCAAAGACCGCCAGTGGAGAGGTCAAGGGCCATTACCATTGACCTCTAACGGCACATTCAGTTTGTTTGACCTTCAAATAAATGCGAAAGTGTTGTAAAGCGACATTCCCGGTCATGACCTTCTATGACCGGGATGAAGGTCCTCCACGTGCTGACCTTTCAACGACATATGACCTTCCAATCGCAATGAATTTTGAAGTGCCAATATCAACATGTCAGACTGCGGACTTTCAGGGGATGGCCACCGAGTGCAACAAGGGCGCAAGTAACCTGTGAATGGCAGTATGGGGGTAAGGTATTGGTGCTACTGAGGTCTACAGTATTGGTGCTACTGAGGTCTACAGTATTGGTGCTACTGAGGTCTACAGTATTGGTGCTACTGAGGTCTACAGTATTGGTGCTACTGAGGTCTACAGTATTGGAGCTACTAAGGTCTACAGTATTGGTGCTACTGAGGTCTACAGTATTGGTGCTACTGAGGTCTACAGTATTGGTGCTACTGAGGTCTACAGTATTGGTGCTACTGAGGTCTTGCTTGTGGAGTGGTTCTGGGGTCATATTGTTCATGCAACCGGGTCAAACATTGCTGTGACTTGATGCTGAATGATGGAAGTCTTTTTTCACTATCTCCTTCCCGCCTTTTTCCACTGCGGTGTTTCCTCTACTTTAATTGCTGCTGTTTTCATGTTTTACCAGTTTGTCCTTTTCTTATCTTTGTTTCCCCTTTGGCTCCCTCTTCTCAAGAGTAGTTTTGGTAGGGAAACAGAGCTAGGAAGTCTATCTGGTCTCCTCTAACCACCCCCTCCCCCCCCCCTCTCTCTCTCTCTCTCTCTCTCTCTCTCTCTCTCTCTCTCTCTCTCTCTCTCTCTCTCTCTCTCTCTCTCTCCCCCATACCCCCCTCCCCTCCCCCCTCCCAATACCAACGATGGATACCTCCATTAACGAGCGTTTCACTTGTAATTACTGGCTGGCGGCGTTGACAACACCCCTACGACAGGAAAGACAGGAAGGGAGGGGGGGAGGGAGGGGGGAGGGGGATAGACGAGTCAGCAATAAGGACTGATGGGTATAGGATTGAGGATTGAGGGGGGGGGGGGAAGGGAGAGGGGTGGAAATGGAGGGTTAGATAGATGGGATAGACGTATAGGGGGTGGATAGTTTGAAAAGGAGGGAGAGGGGGGAATTGTGCCACCCCCCCCCTCATCACCAGGGGGTGGGCGGGGGGGGGGGAACAAAACAAAAAAGCGTGTCCATCTGTTTTTGTCCATAGATAGAATATATGAATCCATCTATGATAGTCCAATCCATCTACTAATGAATCCAGATAGAATCTATCTATCCATAGAACCCGGATCCATCGACTACGAATCCCGAACGCTGTCTGCTCGGCCGCGTGTACACGTCTGTCTGTCTAGGGTGAGGATCACGAGTCTGAGCGTGAATGTGAGTGTCAGCATTGGTATTGACTGACAGCTGCTGACACGCAAACATGCGTGACAGTCGGCTAGAGTCAAGACAGCTGGCCAGTGTACCAGCAGGAGACATGACAGCTGGCCACAGGTGTGCAAGCAGGAGACATGACAGCTGGCCACAGGTGTGCAAGCAGGAGACATGACAGCTGGCCACAGGTGTGCAAGCAGGAGACATGACAGCTGGCCACAGGTGTGCAAGCAGGAGACATGACAGCTGGCCACAGGTGTGCAAGCAGGAGACATGACAGCTGGCCACAGGTGTGCAAGCAGGAGACATGACAGCTGGCCACAGGTGTGCAAGCAGGAGACATGACAGCTGGCCACAGGTGTGCAAGCAGGAGACATGACAGCTGGCCACAGGTGTGCAAGCAGGAGACATGACAGCTGGCCACAGGTGTACCAGCCGCAGACATGACAGCTGGCCACAGGTGTACCAGCAGGAGACATGACAGCTGGCCACAGGTGTACCAGCAGGAGACATGACAGCTGGCCACAGGTGTACCAGCAGGAGACATGACAGCTGGCCACAGGTGTACCAGCAGGAGACATGACAGCTGGCCACAGGTGTGCAAGCAGGAGACATGACAGCTGGCCACAGGTGTGCAAGCAGGAGACATGACAGCTGGCCACAGGTGTGCAAGCAGGAGACATGACAGCTGGCCACAGGTGTGCAAGCAGGAGACATGACAGCTGGCCACAGGTGTACCAGCCGCAGACATGACAGCTGGCCACAGGTGTACCAGCAGGAGACATGACAGCTGGCCACAGGTGTACCAGCAGGAGACATGACAGCTGGCCACAGGTGTACCAGCAGGAGACATGACAGATGGCCACAGGTGTGCAAGCAGGAGACATGACAGCTGGCCAGTGTACCAGCAGGAGACATGACAGCTGGCCACAGGTGTACCAGCCGGAGACATGACAGCTGGCCAGTGTACCAGCAGGAGACATGACAGCTGGCCACAGGTGTGCAAGCAGGAGACATGACAGCTGGCCAGTGTACCAGCAGGAGACATGACAGCTGGCCACAGGTGTACCAGCCGGAGACATGACAGCTGGCCACAGGTGTGCAAGCAGGAGACATGACAGCTGGCCACAGGTGTGCAAGCAGGAGACATGACAGCTGGCCACAGGTGTGCAAGCAGGAGACATGACAGCTGGCCACAGGTGTGCAAGCAGGAGACATGACAGCTGGCCACAGGTGTGCAAGCAGGAGACATGACAGCTGGCCACAGGTGTGCAAGCAGGAGACATGACAGCTGGCCACAGGTGTGCAAACAGGAGACATGACAGCTGGCCACAGGTGTGCAAGCAGGAGACATGACAGCTGGCCACAGGTGTACCAGCAGGAGACATGACAGCTGGCCACTGGTGTACCAGCAGGAGACATGACAGCTGGCCACAGGTGTACCAGCAGGAGACATGACAGCTGGCCACAGGTGTACCAGCAGGAGCCATGACAGCTGGCCACAGGTGTACCAGCAGGAGACATGACAGCTGGCCACAGGTGTACCAGCCGGAGACATGACAGCTGGCCACAGGTGTACCAGCAGGAGACATGACAGCTGGCCACAGGTGTGCCAGCCGCAGACATGACAGCTGGACACAGGTGTACCAGCCGCAGACATGACAGCTGGCCACAGGTGTACCAGCCGCAGACATGACAGCTGGACACAGGTGTACCAGCCGCAGACATGACAGCTGGCCACAGGTGTACCAGCCGCAGACATGACAGCTGGCCACAGGTGTACCAGCCGCAGACATGACAGCACTTAGATGACAACAGTCATCTAATCACAAATGTGATACATTAATACAATAATTCTCGAATGTCAAGATCGGCGAACACATCAACTGAAGGCCGAGTCATGTAGGAACACTAGGGAATGACATTGCAGTTGAAGCTGCAAACATTGCAACTTCCAAGAGGGGGAATGTGGATAGCATTATCCACCACACCGCAGAGTTACAGACCACTGGAACATTATCCAACACACCGCAGAGTTACAGACCACTGGAACATTATCCAACACACCGCAGAGTTACAGACCACTGGAACATCATCCAACACACCGCAGAGTTACAGACCCCTGGAACATCATCCAACACACCGCAGAGTTACAGACCCCTGGAACATTATCCACCACAACGCAGAGTTACAGACCACTGGAACATTATCCAACACACCGCAGAGTTACAGACCACTGGAACATTATCCATCACAACGCAGAGTTACAGACCACTGGAACATTATCCAACACACCGCAGAGTTACAGACCCCTGGAACATTATCCACCACAACGCAGAGTTACAGACCACTGGAACATTATCCAACACACCGCAGAGTTACAGACCCCTGGAACATTATCCACCACACCGCAGAGTTACAGACCACTGGAACATTATCCACCACAACGCAGAGTTTCAGACACAATATGAGTACCACTGAGATTAGCAACGCAGAAGTTGTTGAACACATTGAACATAATGTTACTGAAATCAACATACGAGTCTTAACTACTCATCCACCGCCTGAGACGGAAACGAGTGACCCTCAGAGGACCAATCAGAGACTTAGGGCCTCGCGCAGGAGTATTACTGGAAAAAAAATCATAGTGCAGGGCATCTCAGTTTGATACCTCGATTGGCATCATTTCAAAGACCTTCTCTCTCATTTGTTCTTCCCTTTATCTCTCTCTCTCTCTCTCTCTCTCTCTCTCTCTCTCTCTCTCTCTCTCTCTCTCTCTCTCTCTCTCTCTCTCTCTCTCTCTCTCTCTCTCTCTCTCTCTCTCTTCGTTGAAAAAACTTTCATTCCATTTCACCATCACCCTCACTCTCCCCCATCACAAATTCATCCCTCTCCCCCTATCTCTCCTTCGCCTACCACAATCTACCCTTCGCCTACCACAATCTACCCTTCGTCTACCACAATCTACCCTACTCTACCCCCCCCCCCTATTCTCTCCCACAAGCTGAGTGATCATCGCTTTCTTCTACCCATCTCAACAAACAACTGTGTAGTAGTAGGCACGTGCCATCAGGTGACTCACCCCCCATGGACGGTAATTGCCTCGTCAGATGAGCTGTTAGGAGGGGGGGAGGGAGGGGGGGCCAGGGGGTGTGTGGTAGTTACTGATAGCCTCTGAGATAGGGAACTACTACTACTACTGCTGCTGTTGCCTTGGGGGGACAGCTGTTGTGGGGGGAGGGGGGGAGGGGGGGGTGAATCCTGATAGGTGGGGGGGTGGGGATTGTTTTGTTTGAGGGGGAAGAGTGGGTTTAGTAGGTTCTGAGTTTGTGTCTGATTGTTTTGGTGTGTGTGTGTGTGTGTGTGTGTGTGTGTGTGTGTGTGTGTGTGTGTGTGTGTGTGTGTGTGTACGTGTACATATTTTCGTATAGGCATAGAGTAAGCTGTAGAATACTTCTTATGTCTCTTAGAATCCTATTTACCTATTTCAATCACGACCTACCAATCACGACCTACCAATCAAGACCTCCAGATCTGTCTCATTGACAGCAGGAAAATTCATGATTATCCAACTGATCTCTGGGTAATTATATTCTAAACTCTATTAACTGTATTATATATCTTATCTCTCTGACCTATTTGAGATCTATTTTAGCTAGTAATTCTATTATCTAATTCTATTATATATATAGCTAGTAGCTCCTAAATGGAACTAAGGCTGTCTCAGGTCGTTTATCTTGAAGAGAAAAACTTGGCCGGTTTAAACCGGCAGAATTTTCGAGGCCTCTTTGAGCTGTGATCCGGACCTGGAGAGTCGTCCGGTTGAGGTCCGGATCAACCGAACTCTCCCGTCGGCAGGAAAAAGGATAATGAATCTACATTAGGAACGTCCGAGGGGGAAGTTACATACAGTTACTTTAAGGGGAGGTTCTTAGGTTTATGCAGATGTCTGGTTTGCAGAGACCAGGATTGGCACTATGGGGCTCACCATAGCCCGTGCTACTTGGAACTTTATTATCCAGGTAGCGAACCTTTAACAGCAACAAACAAGGATTTTGTCCTCCTTTTGGATTTCAGATTACAGAAGAACTTAATTGTTCTTTCTCCATCTTTGTTTTCAAATCCTGATTCTGATTCCTTCCCAGTACCATATAGTCATAATGGCTTGGTGCTTTCTCCTGATAGATGCCTTCCTGTGGCATTAGAAAGGGCATTGACAGTTCTCGGGCAAGGGGGAGTGAGGGGGGGGGGAGTGAGGGGAAGGTTATCTTGAGATGATTTCGGGGCTTTAGTGTCCCCGCGACCCGGTCCTCGACCAGGCCTCCACCCCCAGGAAGCAGCCCGTGACAGCTGACTAACACCCAGGTACCTATTTTACTGCTAGGTAACAGGGGCATAGGGTGAAAGAAACTGCCCATTGTTTCTCGCCGGCGCCTGGGATCGAACCCAGGATCGCAAGCCCAGCGTGCTGTCCGCTCGGCCGACCGGCTCCCCTTTACCGGGAATAAAGAGAATCAATCCCAGTGGCTGGAGGGATCTTGGATCGAAAAGATTTTTTCCCCTTAGCTTCGAGAGTTCG
>NC_091162.1:18843131-18868131 GCF_040958095.1 Procambarus clarkii
TTGTATTTGAATGTATTCTAAACCCGTTATTCTGTGCAACGAGCAGGATCTTTATAATATATACTGTTAAGAGGTTCTTACTGTCGATCTTGCAAGAGAAGTTTTTTCAAGTGCTGGAAGATCAGACTTTAAATAGGAAAATAACTACTCCTGTGGGATTTTTTTTTTTTAGTGTACTAGTAGCTAGTTGTAGTGGAGCTATCTTGAGGTTATCTTGAGATGATTTCGGGGCTTTTTAGTGTCCCCGCGGCCCGGTCCTCGACCAGGCCTCCACCCCCAGGAAGCAGCCCGTGACAGCTGACTAACTCCCAGGTACCTATTTTACTGCTAGGTAACAGGGGCATAGGGTGAAAGAAACTCTGCCTGTTGTTTCTCGCCGGCGCCTGGGATCGAACCCAGGACCACAGGATCACAAGTCCAGCGTGCTGTCCGCTTGGCCGACCGGCTCCCCCTGAGCTAGTTCTGTTTTATGTAGAGTCCAGCCTGTTAGTCAGCCTCAAGCTTTGTTTGTGTACTAAGTGTGAGTATTACTTCTGTATAACTTACACACACACACATACCGCTGTAGTCCTTCTTGGTGTTGAGTAGTGGAGTGAGCCGTCGGTGTAGACACGGTGCTCGAGGGATCTCACGGTGCTCGAGGGATCTCACGGTGCTCGAGGGATCTCACGGTGCTCGAGGGATCTCACGGTGCTCGAGGGATCTCACGGTGCTCGAGGGATCTCACGGTGCTCGAGGGATCTCACGGTGCTCGAGGGATCTCACGGTGCTCGAGGGATCTCACGGTGCTCGAGGGATCTCACGGTGCTCGAGGGATCTCACGGTGCTCGAGGGATCTCACGGTGCTCGAGGGATTTCACGGTGCTCGAGGGATCTCACCTTTATGACAGAGAAGTTAATTGTTTCAGGTGTGATGCCACAGCTTTAAGATAAGCAAGATTCTCATTACTTGGCTTGGTAATGAGTCAACCACCTCATTCCTCAAACTTGTGTGATCCTTGGACGGTGGGGTACTGATAACGAGGGATATCTGTGACAGGTAGATTACATCTACAGGTAGATTCTCATGTAATGTAGATTACAGTTGAACATGTTAACTCATTCATCGTGTAAGGGGGTGAGATGGTGTGTTAAATGACCGGTGCTGTTAGAGGAACAAGATAGTTTGTGTGAAAAATCAGTATAGGAGTCCAGGTCGACGACTGGGCCGCGGGGACGCTAAGCCCCGGAAGCACCTCAAGGTAACCTCAAGGTAGGAGCTATATGGGGGAAGGATTCGAACCCATACATCCCCTGGTTACTACCAAGCACACACCTTAGATCACGTATATCTTTGTGTTGAGAGAACATATGTTCCAGATGTGAGTCTGTCTAGAACTGAATGATCCCTGATGGGTTGGTGTTCTTGAGAATGGTACAGCCCAAGCATTGTGAGGATATTATTGGCTGAGCGCCTTATGTTGTCATTGCCAACGCACTCACACCTCTCTTTCTCTCTCTCCCATACTACATTTCATCCACACTTAGACACTTCACATATTTAAACTTTCTTCCAACTTACTTACTCCCACAATTAAACTCTCCCACAATGAAAGTCTCTACCCCCCCTCCTCCTTTCCATCCCTCCCCCCCTCTTAAAGAGCGTTATGATAGGAAAGGAGTGTGGGAGGGGGAAGAGGGGGTTGAGGAAGAGGGGGGGGAGGAATGGCGGTGACCTTGGCTGACCTCATGCTAAAGTCAATAGACAAGTTTTGGTTCAACCAGCATGGCGTTGCCACGCATGAGGGAAAGGTCATACCTTTGTTGCTTTTTAACTTTATATATATATATATATATATATATATATATATATATATATATATATATATATATATATATAAAGTTAGTGTTTATAAAATATGAATGTTAACAATTTTAAAAAATAGTTTGTTCCCTAGTGGCTGTAAATTTCTTCAAACTCCTCCTAGGCCAGGCCGGTATCGTGGATACAGTGAGCATTTCTCCTCAGGCTTGCCCCCCACACACGTGACTTACGAGTACACTGTGTGGTGAGTTTTTAACACCAGACTGGTGCTTGGGAATTACTTCTTTGGGCTTCTTCTTTGTCCCCGGTAAATGTTCATTGGTCACGGACGACAGCGGACGACAGGAGACGACAGCGGACGACAGGAGACGACAGCGGACGACAGCGGACGACAGCGGACGACAGGAGACGACAGGAGACGACAGGAGACGACAGCGGACGACAGCGGACGACAGGAGACGACAGTGGACGACAGCGGACGACAGGAGACGACAGCGGATGACAGCGGACAACAGCGGACGACAGCGGACGACAGCGGACGACAGCGGACGACAGGAGACGACAGCGGACGACAGGAGACGACAGCGGACGACAGGAGACGGCAGCGGACGACAGGGGACGACAGCGGACGATAGGAGACGACAGCGGACGACAGGGGACGACAGCGGACGACAGGAGACGGCAGCGGACGACAGGGGACGACAGCGGACGACAGGAGACGACAGCGGACGACAGCGGACAACAGCGGACGACAGCGGACGACAGCGGACAACAGCGGACGACAGCGGACGACAGGAGACGACAGCGGACGACAGCGGACGACAGGAGACGACAGGAGACGACAGCGGACGACAGGAGACGACAGGAGACGACAGCGGACGACAGGAGACGACAGGGGACGACAGGGGACGACAGCGGACGACAGGAGACGACAGCGGACGACAGGGGACGACAGCGGACGACAGGAGACGACAGCGGACGACAGCGGACGACAGGAGACGACAGGGGACGACAGCGGACGACAGGAGACGACAGCGGACGACAGGAGACGACAGCGGACGACAGGAGACGACAGCGGACGACAGTGGACGACAGGAGACGACAGGGGACGACAGGAGACGACAGCGGACGACAGGGGACGACAGGAGACGACAGCGGACGACAGCGGACGACAGGGGACGACAGGGGACGACAGCGGACGACAGGAGACGACAGGGGACGACAGGAGACGACAGCGGACGACAGGAGACGACAGCGAACGACAGCGGACGACAGGGGACGACAGGGGACGACAGGGGACGACAGGGGACGACAGGGGACGACAGGAGACGACAGCGGACGACAGGGGACGACAGGAGACGACAGGAGACGACAGCGGACGACAGGAGACGACAGCGGACGACAGGGGACGACAGGGGACGACAGGAGACGACAGCGGACGACAGCGGACGACAGGGGACGACAGGAGACGACAGCGGACGACAGGAGACGACAGGGGACGACAGGAGACGACAGCGGACGACAGGGGACGACAGGAGACGACAGCGGACGACAGGGGACGACAGGGGACGACATCATATTCCACTAAGCGACACTCACTTATTTCCTCATACTTCTCTCTCCAGCAAACTCCAGCGCAAGTAATGAAAATAATAATAATAATTGTAGTTATAATGGGAATTATAATGGTATTAATAATTGTAATAGAGGACTCCATTAGCAATCTGCCTGTCCAGGGCTACTGGGCCGGCTCGTCCACACACTGTCCATCAGTCACTGTCCATCAGTCCCTAAGCGACTGTCGAGCCCCGGCTGGTGGGGAGCCCGAGGGGATGGGAGGGGGGAGGGGAAAAGAGAGAAAGAGGGGGGCAGGAAGAGGGAGGGGGGGGGGAGAGAGGAGAAGAGCTGGGGGAGGAAGGAAAAATAGAGACAGAGTAGATTAGAAGATTCCTCTGTAATTGACAGTGGTGATTGATGCTTCATCGAGTGGGAGGATGGCCTGTCCTGACGGCCTGTGACGGGGGACAGAGACAGACAGACAGACAGACAGAGTTTGACGACAATAAGCGCTGCAGAACCAACATATCAGTTGAAACATCACAACAATTTAGGTTGGGTAGGTAGATTTAGTAGGTAGATCTGGGTAGATTTAGGTCAAGGTAGGTAGGTGGGTTCCTATGCTACGTTCTCAGCTCACTCACAAAAAAATCGAGGGATTGATCCGGGTTCGATTCCCTGGCCCCCCTCTCTCCCCTGGAGGGACAGAAACGGTTGGGGGTGAACGTGTCCTTTAACCTGATACCTCTATCCACCCAGCAGTAAAATCAGTACACGGAAGTTAGGAGATCTGGGTCTTCTGTCATTTAGTTCAGGGTGGTTAGGTTAGGGTTTAGATAGGATAGGGTTTGATTAGGTTAAGAGTACGGTTGGGTTAGGGTTTAGGCTCGTGAGGACATATAGAGGGGTTTCAGGCATGTCTCAGTTCTTATAGAGCCTCCTTAAGGCTCTATAGAGCCTCCTTAAGCCTCCTTAAGGCTCTATAGATCCTCATTATCAGCAGGACACACTCCTCTTGTGTCTTCTCTTTCCTTCTGGGATTCGAACTTGTCAAAGTCAAGAAGAGAAGGGATTTGACACTCAATTTCAGGCTCAAGGTGTCTTTGTTTCTCTGTAGACACACCCCCACCTCTACCCTATCCAAACCTAACCTTACCCAGCACAACCTATCTTGACCTATCCTGACCTATCCTGACCTATTCTGACCTAACCTGACCTAACCTGACCTATCCTGACCAAACATGAGCTATCCTGACCAAACATGACCTATCCTGACCCAACCTGACCTAACCTGGCCTAACCTGACCTAACCTGACCTATCCTGACCAAACATGAGCTATCCTGACCAAACATGAGCTATCCTGACCAAACATGACCTATCCTGACCTATCCTGACCCAACCTGACCTATCCTGACCTAACCTGACCTAACCTGACCTATCCTGACCTATCCTGACCTATCCTGACCTATCCTGACCTCAGGTAACGAAAATAAAGAGCTAAAATATTGTGTTTTATCCAGGTGTGGGGCCAGGTGTAGGGCCAGGTGTGGGGCCAGGTGTGGGACCAGGTGTGGGACCAGGTGTGGGGGGATCAGGTGTGTGAAGTCACTATATGACGTCTCAGTGTACAGTGTTCTGTACAGGTTTTGGACCCCTATTGGTCGCCAGTCTTTTAACGTGGGGGGAATATACCCATGTGGGGATAGAGGATATACCCAGGAGGGAATATATTCCCTCCTGGGAATATACCCCCCAGGAGGAATATTTCCAGGTACCGTTTGGAAGAATTTGAGAAAAGCAGGATTAAACATCCTGATTAAATCACTGTTATAACAATAATACTTTATTTACACACACATGTATACATTACACATATGATACATAGAGGGAGATACATAGGTAAGGTAAGTACATTGCATAAAGGTACTAATACATAGCGTCTTGGGCTAGTTGAGAGGCAGGACCAAAGAGACAGAGCTCAACCCCCGCAAGCTCAACTAGGTGAGTACAAGCTGCTGCATATCTCCTTAGGCTTGTACCCAACTTTGGCTGCGGCGGTTGAACCACGGCTCTTGGGTCCCGCCTCATCTGGTAGGTTGTGCAGCTGCTGCAGGGGGGGGGGGAAGGGGGGAGGGATTGCGATTGAAAGGCATAGAAGCTAATCCTGTTTTCCAAATTAGCCAGAAGTCCCATCCACTTCTCCTCTATTCTAAGCTTCTTTCAATCTCCTCTCTCTCTCTACATCCTCTACAGCAATCATCAAATGCTATCCACCCTCAACCCGCACTCTAGACACACTCAGTTGGGGTCACTATTCTATTGCTGCGATACTCCAAGCACTCTGCTTTCAGGCAGTCTGTCTGACTGACTGCTTGAAGACCTCGTCTTCTGATCACAGTCTCTCTCTCTCTCTCTCTCTCTCTCTCTCTCTCTCTCTCTCTCTTTCTCTCTCTCTCTCTCTCTCTCTCTCTCTCTCTCTCTCTCTCTCTCTCTCTCTCTCTCTCTCTCTCTCTCTCTCTCTCTCTCTCTCTCTCTCTCTCACACACACACAGTGTGCCCACATCCGCACCGTTAACAGCCTTACGGACATCAGACAGGGAAGAGAGGGAGGGAGGGGAGGAAGGTAGGCTGCATATTCCTAGGCTAGAATAAGGTTAGCGTTGTAGCTTATCTCAGAGGATAGATATATAGTATAGGTCGGCCGGCCTGTTGCTAAGACCCATACACACCCTCCCCCCCCCCCCCCCCCCCCCCGACCCATTAAGAGCGTGGTAATGGGCAGCCGGACAGCCTCGCCGCTCAGATCATAACTACTGAGGGTAACTACTTACTCCTTAGGCATTAGTGCCTCGTTGTCTGAGAGTTATTGGAGGGACTTTATTGCTTTATTTCTCCGTTTGTTGTTGTAGCTGGCGGGGGTTGAGCTCCGGCTCTTTGGTCCCGCCTCTCACCTGTCACTCCCCCAGACAGCCATGGCTATATGTACCGTAGCCGGTCCAGTACTTTGACCACTAGGCCATACTGACTTCAACAAATTTGGAAGTCGTTTGACCCTTAACCCAATTCCCGACAGCTCTCGGTGGTCGGGAATTGGGTTGAGGGGGGTCCAAACGACTTCCAATTCCTTTGAACAGGAATTGGAAGCGCTGGCTGTATGAGTTCGAATCCTTCAGGGATTCGAACGTCTCTCCTCCAGCTGTCAACCTTGGAGTTACTGTTAATTAGGACGAGAGAGGAGGCTAACTGGGGAGAAATTTTCCCTTCACGTGCACGTTCCCTTCACGTGCACGTTCCCCTCACGTGCACGTCCCCTCACGTGCATGTCCACTCACGTGCACGTCCCCTCACGTGCACGTCCCGTTCACGTGCTTGTTCCCTCACGTGCACGTCCCCTCACGTGCACGTCCCGTTCACGTGCTTGTTCCCTCACGTGCACGTCCCCTCACGTGCACGCCCCTTCACGTACATGTCCACTCGACTGTTTCCTAGGTGACGAGGTCCCTCACCTTGTTGTACCCTGGGAATATCACCGATGTTTGTAATCCCTTATCGCTGCTGCTGTTGCTGCTGCTGCTGCTACTGCTGTTGCTGCTGCTGCTGCTGCTGCTGTTGTCGCTGCTGCTGTTGTATTTACTGCCGCTCCTGCTGCTGTTGCTGTTCTCTTGTAGCTGCTGTTTCTGCGAAGAGAAAGGGGGTAGCTTGAAGTATCAATTTTAGACTTCAAGAAGGATTTCGATTTGATCGTGAACCCCCCCCCCCCCTTCCCCCTACCTTTGTATACTGTTTAAGGTTGACCTCGAGTCGTTGTTCATTGATTAAGGTTGACCTCGAGTCGTTGTTCACTGTTTAAGGTTGACCTCGAGTCGTTGTTCACTGTTTAAGATTGACCTCGAGTCGTTGTACACTGTTTAAGGTTGACCTCGAGTCGTTGTTCACTGTTTAAGGTTGACCTCGAGTCGTTGTAAACTGTTTAAGGTTGACCTCGAGTCGTTCTTCGCTGTTTAAGATTGACCTCGAGTCGTTGTACACTGTTTAAGGTTGACCTCGAGTCGTTGTTCACTGTTTACGGTTGACCTCGAGTCGTTGTAAACTGTTTAAGGTTGACCTCGAGTCGTTGTAAACTGTTTAAGGTTGACCTCGTGCTCCCTACAATTAAGGGAATTAATTATGTTAATTAATTAGGCAGTTAGGTTAGTAACTGTCTAGATGTCTCCTTGTAAACTCAGTATACCTGAGTTTACCACTTATAAACTTATAAGTTTACTCACTTATTTATCACTTATAAGTGATTAAGTGATCTTGTGTTTTAAGTATTTTTAAATACATTTTATTTTCTGTTTTCAACACAGGGAATCTTTGTTTTGTGCGTTCGGTTACTGGCTTTGGCCTCGGTGGACTGTATCTCATGTTAGCCCGCATGCTGGCCTCCTGCACCGACAGCTCTCTAGATCAAGTCATCACATGGCAACCTTGGTCGCCATCCCGGGGCTTGGTGGAGAGTAGAACAGCTCCAAGAGCCCCACTCCAGGTATACTCAAGGTATACTCAAGGTATACTAAATGAACAGCAGCTCTTCCACCTTTTCCCATATATTCATACACACGCTCATTCTCAATCTGTTTCCATCCTTCTACTAGTCTTTACTTTCACTTCTCTCTCTCTCTCTCTCTCTCTCTCTCTCTCTCTCTCTCTCTCTCTCTCTCTCTCTCTCTCTCTCTCTCTCTCTCTCTCTCTCTCTCTCTCTCTCTCCCCTACCCTCGGTTGCAGAAGAGATTGCAAGCTCAACTCACGTGATCTACCTAAACTACCTTCCGTACTTAATTCATATAATCCTTCCAGGGTAACCCCGGCTACAGCTGTTTGGTAGGAGAGAGAGAGAGAGAGAGAGAGAGAGAGAGAGAGAGAGAGAGAGAGAGAGAGAGAGAGAGAGAGAGAGAGAGAGAGAGAGAGAGAGAAAGAGAGAGAGAGAGAGAGAGAGAAAGAGAGAGAGAGAGAGAGAGAGAGAGAGAGAGAGAGAGAGAGAGAGAGAGAGAGAGAGAGAGAGAGAGAGAGAGAGAGAGAGAGAGAGAGAGGAGGGGGTGAGGGAATGGGAGGAAGGTATGTGGGGGGGGGAGGGGAGTAGCACAAGTTAAGTTATTTCTGATATTGTTTTTGTTCAAAATAACACAAAAAAATACAAAATGTTTATGTTGTCTTCTGAATAAACGTCAGAGAAAAAGGTGAAATTTTGTCCGCTCGTGTGTGTGTGTGTGTGTGTGTGTGTGTGTGTGTGTGTGTGTGTGTGTGTGTGTGTGTGTGTGTGTGTGCTCACCTAGTTGTACTCACCTAGTTGTGTTTGCGGGGGCTGAGCTCTGGCTCTTTGGTCCCGCCTCTCAACCGTCAATCAACAGGTGTACAGGTTTCTGAGCCTACTGGGCTCTATCATATCTACACTTGAAACTGTGTATGGAGTCAGCCTCCACCACATCACTGACCAATGCATTCCATTTGTCTACTACTCTGACACTGAAAAAATTATTTCTAACGTCTCTATGGCTCATTTGGGCACTCAATTTCCACCTGTGTCCCCTAGTGCATGTGCCCCTTGTGTTAAAAAGTCTGTCTTTATCTACCCCTATCAATTCCTCTGAGAATCTTGTATGTGGTGGTCATGTCCCCTCTAACTCTTCTGTCTCCCAGTGATGTAAGGTTTAACTCCCGTAGTCTCTCCTCGTAGCTCATATCCCTCAGTTCGGGTACTAGTCTGGTGGCAAACCTTTGAACCTTTTCCAGTTTAGTCTTATGCTTGACTAGATATGGACTCCATGCTGGAGCCGCATACTCCAGGATTGGTCTAACATATGTGGTGTATATAATGTTCTGAAAGATTCCTTACACAAGTTTCTAAAGGCCGTTCTTATGTTAGCCAACGTGGCATATGCCGCTGATGTTATCCTCTTGCTATGGGCTTCAGGGGACAGGTCTGGCGTGATATCAACCCCCAGGTCTTTCTCTCTGACTCTTGAAGAATTTCATCTGTCAAATGATACCTTATAACTGGCCTCCTGCTCCCTACACCTATCATCATTACATAACATTTGCTTGGGTTAAACTCTAACAACCATTTGTTCAACCATTCCTTTAGTTTGTCTAGGTCTTATTGAAGCCTCATGCAGCCTGTGTGTGTGTGTGTGTGTGTGTGTGTGTGTGTGTGTGTGTGTGTGTGTGTGTGTGTGTGTGTGTGTGCGCGTGCGTGCGTGTGGAGGCGCACCCATCAACCCTGGCGTGTGTACCCAAACAACAAACAGTATAAATCATTTATACCCCAGTTTACCCCCTCCTCCCCCCCTCCTCCTTAAACTCTGGGTTTACAGCGTCGTCAACTAGTTTACTGGCCACCAAACTTCCACCACCAAGCACTACACATTCACCAACGAGTCCTTCATGTCCAAATATTAATTACAATCTACAGAGAAAAAAAGGGAATTGAGTACCATGATAGAGAGAGAGAGAGAGAGAGAGAGAGAGAGAGAGAGAGAGAGAGAGAGAGAGAGGGAGAGAGAGAGTAGATTCATTCTCCTGCCCTATCTGAGTACGAAAAATCAGATAGGGGACGGAGGGAGGGAGGGTGAGAGAGAGAGAGAGAGAGAGAGAGAGAGAGACAGAGAGAGAGAGAGAGAGAGAGAGAGAGAGAGAGAGAGAGAGAGAGAGAGAGAGAGACTAACTTTACCTTCACCAGGAGCCGGTCGGCCGAGCGGACAGCACGCTGGACTTGTGATCCTGTGGTCCTGGGTTCGATTCCAGGCGCCGGCGAGAAACAATGGGCAGAATTCTTTTTTCACACTATGCCCCTGTTACCTAGCAGTAAAATAGGTACCTGGGTGTTAGTCAGCTGTCACGGGCTGCTTCCTGGGGGTGGAGGCCTGGTCGAGGACCGGGCCGCGGGGACACTAAAAAAGCCCCGAAATCATCTCAAGATAACCTCAAGATCTCAAGACGATGGTATGGCACTGCTTGTTATCTTTTGTTTGATATCTCTCTTATAGCCAAATGGAAAGATATCCTTCGGGTTAGACAAGAATCATATGAGCCTATTCTTCGTTGCTCTCTGGGATTAAGAACATTTCATTCCCAAGAATGAGTATGATGGTAGTGAGTCTAACATATGCTTAGTATACTCGTGTGCCCAATCATTTGGGGTGGACGGTAGAGCGACGGTCTCGCTTCATGCAGGTCGGCGTTCAATCCCCGACCGTCCACAAGTGGTTGGGCACCATTCCTTTCCCTCCGTCCCATCCCAAATCCTTATCCTGATCCCTTCCATGTGCTATATAGTCGTAATGGCTTGGCGCTTTATGAGCTGTGTGTATATACATGTACTCTGTGTATATACATGTAATACACTGACATGGAGAATATGTATTGAATTTACATATTGGATTACATAAATGTAGTGGTGGTAATAGATGTGTATTATATTCAGTCTCTCTCTCTCTCTCTCTCTCTCTCTCTCTCTCTCTCTCTCTCTCTCTCTCTCTCTCTCTCTCTCTCTCTCTCTCTCTCTCTCTCTCCCTTCTTTCGTTCCACCCTTCTCACATGTTCTTCTTCATTACACCCATTTCTCTCCTTCTCTCCTCTCCCTTCTCCTTATTCATCTCCGTCCCGTCCTCCTTTATTCCCCCCTTCTCCCTCTATTACCGTCCCCCCCCCTCCCTTTCAATAAATCCCCCCCTCCCTCCCAACTAACCACTTCTTTCCGTGCAATAAATCCCTTCCTCTTCCTTTGCTCTTCCCACCTCAATAAATCCCTTGACCTCCTCTTCCTCCCCCCCCCCATTTACTCCCCTCTGTCTCCCCCCCCCACCTTTTATTCCCCCCTCTATCTTCCCCCTCATCTTTCGTATGGTTCGAAAAATTATCCATGAAGCGGATTTTTTCTTCCTTTGTTATTGTAGCAATTGGTGACCGTTGTAGGTCATTACTTTGATGAAGAGGTCTCGTGTTGATGAGGTAAGGGGGGGGGGGGGTGATGGGGGGAGGAGGATGAGGGGGGGGGGAAGGTAGGGGGAAGACGATTGAAGATGATGTGAAAGATTTGGGTAAGGAGGTATAGAACTTGGAACAGTGGGGAGGGAATATATATATATATATATATATATATATATATATATATATATATATATATATATATATATATATATATATATATATATATATATATATATATATATATATATATATATATATATATAACCTTAAAATTGTCAGTAACCTTCCTTTCTAAACCTTTTTAATATCTACAAGCCATTCCTAATCTCTTGATATCTATATAATTTAGAATACAAGTTGGTAAGGGAGGAGAAGGGAAAGACCCTAACTATAAGCTACGTATCACTGAAGATTTTAGCACTTATAACCAGTTTATAAAACTTTTATATATCTTTTACCCACTCGGCGCGCCAAGCTGACATCTTGCTATACGCAGACAATGTTCCTGTGCCCAAAAAATAAAAAAAAAATGATGTCCCAATTACCAATTATTGCCCCTCGGAATTAATTGGGTCCAATAGCCTCTTATACTAATAGGAGTTGAATTTCATTGTGGGGCTGAAAATATAAATTTTTTAGCTTGAAATCAGTTTTTAAGGCCACCGCGTGTGTGTGTTCTTTGCGAGAATATTCTGGATAACAGAGTTTAACTTGTCATGTTCAGTTAAGTTCACCTGGGACATCATTGCTATTCCTGTTGAACAATTGGCTTTGGTGAAATTCAACGAGAGAGAATTCACTCACGGATGGATTTTTTTTCACAGGTGGGTACAAGAGCGGAGGAGCCATAGGCTACTGTTCCAGTTTTGTCCTGGAAGCTTCGGTTTTCTTCTGGAACCTTCGGTTTTCTTCTGGAACCTTCGGTTTTCTTCTGGAACCTCCGGTTTTCTTCTGGAACCTTCGGTTTTCTTCTGGAACCTTCGGTTTCACGTGCACTTACACATCCAACCAGTTGATTGACAGTTGAGAGACGGGACCAAAGAGCTAAAAAGCTCAACCCCCGCAAGCACAAGTAGGTGAGTACACACACACACACACACACACACACACACACACACACACACACACACACACACACACACACACACACACACACACACACACACACACACACACACAGATTACAGAAGGAACATTTTAACACAGTTGTGTGTTCAGGAATAATTGTGCCAGTAAAGATCTCTCTCTCTCTCTCTCTCTCTCTCTCTCTCTCTCCTCCCTACCCTTCCTCACATTCCTCTATTGTTTAAGCTCAACAAAGCAACGATCGATCTATTCATCATCTTACAATCGGATCCTTTTTAATTTGCGCCTGCAAGAGGATTAGTCTCAGAATTACCTTTATTTACTCTCAATATGTCTCTGAAGTAATCAAAGTGACCTTATTAATATATATATATATATATATATATATATATATATATATATATATATATATATATATATATATATATATATATATATATATATATATATTATATGTTGTACCTAGTAGCCAGAATGCAGTTCTTGCCCTACTAAGCAAGGCCCGATTTGCCTAATATGCAAAGAGAAATTTTTGTCATTTAAAAACAGAAATCCAATTTTTTATTTGAATTAATATTATATTGTATTAACATGAAGTACTGACTTAGTTATGTTAGTTTAGGGTAGGTTATGATAGGTTAAGTTTGGTCGTATTTCTATGTTCGTTTTAACTCAAATTAAAAAAAAATGTAATTATATAATATAATGGAAATCTCTATCATTTGACAAGAACAAAATTTAGAACCATATTTCTCTTGTTAGGTGATGTCATGGGCTTGTCTCATGTGATTGAAGGATGTAACCTTCAATCTAAGTACATAGGTATGACGTCGACCAAGCTGACGAGGCGTTTGACCCGTCATTTGACCCTGGGAGCCGGTCGGCCGAGCGGACAGCACGCTGGACTTGTGATCCTGTGGTCCCTGGGTCGATCCCGGGCGCCGGCGAGAAACAATAGGCAGAGTTTCTTTCGCTCTATGCCCCTGTTACCTAACAGTAAAATAGGTACCTGGGTGTTAGTCAGCTGTCACGGGCTGCATGCTTCCTGGGGGTGGAGGCCAGGTCGAGGACCGGGCCGCGGGGACACTAAAGCCCCGAAATCATCTCAAGATAACGTCAAGATAGCCCTGACCTCCCAAGACCCGTCATCTTCAATCCGGTGCCCCCAGGAATGACATGAGACAAACAAGCCCATGACATTACCCTAACAAGAGAAATGCTGAATAAAAACACTTGTATAATAGCCAAAACTCAAGATGTCAGAAGATTACAAATTCTTGAAGCAATCAACATAAGAATAGAACAACCTACCATGAACACCCAAATCAACGAAACTCTTCACTCTACCCACCATGAGAGTAAGGACAAGACCAGCACATGAAGATGCCAACACAGAAGACAGTGCTCAACATGCTACGCCCAGAACACCTGATTAACCTATGTATGGGCTTCATAACCTTTTATCCCTATGCACACACAGACTGTGCCCCTATGTACATACACAGACTCTGATCTATGTACACACACAGACTCTACCTCTATATACACACAGACTCTACCTCTATGTACACACTGACTCTACCTCTATGCAGCAACAAAGGACCAGAATAGTGTGCTGGATAAGCCCATCATCTGTGTCCTATATTACAAAAAGGCATAAAGAGGGGAAGAGAGATTGGAGGAAGAGAAGAGAGATTAGAGAGAGACAGCTGGATCAGTTACGAAAGGAAGAAAGGAGAGAGATAGAGAGAGCGAGAGAGAGAGAGAGAGAGAGAGAGAGAGAGAGAGAGAGAGAGAGAGAGAGAGAGAGAGAGAGAGAGAGAGAGAGAGGAAATAGAAGAGAGGGGAAGACAGATGAGGAAGGATGAGCCAGGGAGGAACTGATTGGGCGATAGTACTGAAGTGGGGGTACTGGATGATTGGTGATTGTTGGAGTCGGATTAGTGTACGCAGGGGTCGTCAGAAGAAAGGCAAGATTGGTTAGGGGGTCAAATTAGTGATTGGGGGGGAAGAGGAGTTAATGTGAGTCTCAGATTAACAGTGCCGCTCGTTAGTGGCCTGGGTGCCTAATCACCTCATGGTGATTAGGCACCTTGCCCACTATAGTTTCCCCTGGAACACGATCAGCCAATCGTTTAACAACCAGGTACCTAATCACCGCTGGGTGAACGGAGGCGTGCAGTTAAAAACCGCCACCTATAGTCAATCCTCCTCCGGCCAGGATTCGAACCCAGACTAAATCGCTGGCGTAGCGCGTGGCGAGTGTGGGACCACTGCGCCACGGGAGGACCTTATCATAAATACTAACTTGAGTATGAGGACGAATGAGTAAAAATGAGTAACGTATGTATAGATGAGTATATGGCGAGTATACATAATAGAGTATAGCAGTGAGCCAGTAGAGGAAGCAGAGAGAGAGAGAGAGAGAAAGAGAGAGAGAGAGAGAGAGAGAGAGAGAGAGAGAGACCCCTCCCGCCTGTATACTTGGAATTACATAGGAATTATGAAAGAATTAGTGTCCCAAACAGATGCCTTGTTGACAACATGCATTTTTAAGTCCTGTATAAATTAGATTCACTTCCCAGGCGCAGTGAGTTCACAGCTGCGCAGTATAGAACACACTTTGCTTATTCACGACAATTTACTCAGCTTTGGTTACACCAACACTGGAATTTGCAGCACCGGCTTGGTATCCCGCACCGCTGAAACTTAATTTCAAAACTTAAAAAAAAATAATTCTAACAAGATTAGTGCCGGAGCTAAGAGGATCAAGCTATAAGGAGATAGGTTAAGGGAACTAGACCTCACACGCTTGCAGGAAAGAAGAAACATGGAATATGATCGCGACATACAGGATACTGAGGGGGGGGGGGGAACTAAGATAAGGTAGAGAAGGATAGTGTCTTGAGAGAAAGTAGGCACAGAGGACACAAGTGGAAGCTAAATGAGTCCTAAATGAGTCGAAATTGAAATTGAAATAGTCGATGAAATGTGAAGAAATACTCGTATGGGAGATGAACAAGTCGAATGTATTGAAAGAAGATGTTGTGGAAGCCACCTCCATCCACACCTTTAAGACCGGATTCGACAGAGAATTCGAATATCAGAATAGTTCAATTATAACGCAGACGGGGACAGGTAGGCCAGTAGTATAGGTGGGAGACATACAGAGCTATTCCTGGCTTCGATAGATAAGTCACTGAGAGGTAAGCACTGTTAGTTTAATACTGTTAGGTAAGGATTACACCCTCACCACTACACCCTAACAACACATACCCTCGTCACCCTCTTCCTGCCCCCCAACCCTTGACACCCTTAACACCTTTAATTCTTGTTATTCATTTACAGTCTTTCCTTAATGTGAGTATCCAACTTTTTCCCCTACCACCATATTACTTACCATCCTCTCTCTCTCTCTCTCTCTCTCTCTCTCTCTCTCTCTCTCTCTCTCTCTCTCTCTCTCTCTCTCTCTCTCTCTCTCTCTGTCTCTGTCTCTGTCTCTTTCTCTGTCTCTTTCTCTCTCTCTCTCTCTCTCTCTCTCTCTCTCTCTCTCTCTCTCTCTCTCTCTCTCTCTCTCTCTCTCTGTCTCTGTCTCTTTCTCTCTCTCTCTCTCTCTCTCTCTCTCTCTCTCTCTCTCTCTCTCTCTCTCTCTCTCTCTCTCTCTCTCTCTCTCTCTCTCTCTCTCTCTCTCTCTCTCTCCCTCCATCTCTCTCTTTCCCTCTCTCTCCCTCTCTCTCTCTCTCTCTCTCTCTCTCTCTCTCTCTCTCTCTCTCTCTCTCTCTCTCTCTCTCTCTCTCTCTCTCTCTCTCTCTCTCTCTCCCTCTCTCTCTCTCTCTCTGACGTAGGTCAAAGGTCAAAGCTTTATGTAGAGCTAAGACTCATGGGTTGAAGTTCCCATGTGATTCCGCTTGGCCCAGAGAGCGGAGGTAAAAGTTCAATTTTGTTTAGATCAGAGGTCATGATTCCGCACTAAGCCAGGGGGTCAGAGGTTAAATTCCGAGTCAGGTCAAAGTTCAATATTGCGCTAGAGGTCAAAGTTCCGTTTCGGGTCAAGGGGGTGGGGGGGGGGGGGTCTTAGATTGATGGTGGTCAGTATTGGGCATTGGAAATTTTCCCAGTGGTTAATCGGTCAGCCATTCAGGTAAGCCTGCCTGATAGACCTGGTTAGTCTATCAACTGATTGACATCCTACCAGTCCTTCAATCTTCTATTCTACTCAGCTATCCTACACCGTTACTATTCAGCCATCCTACAGTATTACCATTCCATTTTCTTCCATAATATGGTTCTCCTACCATCCGACCATTCCACATTCATACCATCCTTCCAGTCTATCACATTACCATTACATCTTTCTTCAGTTCATTCATTGCATCAGTACACTGCTATTATTACATGGGTACCAGCACTGTCTACTACGGGCTCACCATAGCCCGTGCTACTTGGGACTTTTTGTTCCAGGTAGCGAATCTTTAACAACAAACAACACTGTCTAGGCCAGGGTACTAGACTGAGGGGTATCCATACCCTCTTGGGGCATAGGAACCCGGTGTTTTTGCTGTGCCTAATGTCTGTTTGAGAGAGAGAGAGAGAGAGAGAGAGAGAGAGAGAGAGAGAGAGAGAGAGAGAGAGTGTTCCACCAATTTCCACCAAATCATCCACCAATTTCTAGTTCCTGCATTTTCTTCAGTCTCTTCCTTCTTCTCTTCTTTCTTTATTTCCATCTACTTCTTTAGTTTTCTCTTTTCTTCGCCTATTTTCACATTTTTCTCCCCCCCCCCCATCCCAACACAGCCTCTTTCTATCCCTATCACTGCGTCCCTCCTATTCCACAGCATTTCTCTCCTATTAACTTCATCCCTGTCCCATCAAATCATCCCTCCTATCCCTTAGGATTCCTACCTTTCCCATCAACTCCTCCCTCCTATCCCCTTAATACCTCACCCCGTCCCCCCTCCTCCAGAGCAGCATCCCTCGCCTCTCCGGGGCTCATCTCCCTCCATCAGTACACTTCATCTCCCGGTAGCAGCATCATCACAGACCACCATCACCACGGGTTTAATCACTTCGTTTGCTGTTCCCTTCAGTCGATCAGTTCCCACGGTGATCTGTGGTTCACAGGGTGCCTGGCACCTGGTCTATGGTGAGTTAACTGGTTGTAGGGGGGGGGATGGGAGGGGGGGAGTTAACTGGTTGTAGGGGGGATGGGAGAGGGGGGAATTAACTGGTTGTAGGAGGGATGGGAGAGGGGGGAGTTAACTGGTTGTAGGGGGGATGGGAGAGGGGGAGTTAACTGGTTGTAGGGGGGATGGGAGGGGGGGGGAGTTAACTGGTTGTAGGGGGGGGATGGGAGAGGGGGAGTTAACTGGTTGTAGGGGAGATGGGAGAGGGGGGAGTTAACTGGTTGTAGGGGGGATGGGAGAGGGGGAGTTAACTGGTTGTTGGGGGGGGGGATGGGAGGGTGAGTTAACTGCTGATTGTGGGTATTAGGGTGAGTTTACTCTGAGGATGAATTGGTGAGTAAGGTGAGTTTGTTCTTTCATAGGTATTCAGGTGTGTTCATCTGTATGTTATTGGAAGGGGGGAGTTGAGCTTTGACTCTAGGGCCCCGCCTCTCAGTAAAGTCACCCCATTCCTGTGGTTCCCGATCCTCTTATCATATATATACTCTTGAATGTATATATATATATAGATACCTCCCTCAATTATCTCCCGTTTCAGCTAACTTTTCTTGCACTCAAGAAGTGGTTTCTTACCATCGCTATGGAGTTTCTAATTTCCACCAATAACAGTTTAGTTCTTCCCTTGTTCATGTTAAATAAAAACAAAACTGTTCCCTTTGCCATTGTTATGATCTTGTATATTGTGATCATGTCCCTCTCGAATATTCTTATACGTATTTGTGGCGTTAGTTTCAAGTACAGGTAATTAGCACACTTTTATGTTGACCTTATGGCTAATGTTGTTCGCGGGGTCAATTGCATCAATTTAATGGCTATTAGACAATTAGGGGGAAAATGTCTAAAGAGTTTTAATGCTGTATATTGATGACTGGCAGTCTTATAGGGTGATGCATCGCCTAGCACTGGTCTAACGTAGGTAGCGTAAAGCGTTTTTGTCCGTGTCTTTGTACCTGGAACTTGCACGAATGTTGATAAGCTTTGCATATGCCGCTGATGGTATCCTCTTACTGTATAATTCGAGTTCGCCTTCTTGTCCCTTCGAATATTTCCACACACACACACACACACACTCACACACACACACACACACAAAGGCTTGGAAAGTACAACAAGGACAGAGACCGAATGATAAAGGTGGTTTTCATGAGCGAAATCGCGAAAGAGGAACTGCTAGCAAGGAAGTGTTGTCTAAAAGGTGTAGAGAAGTTCAAGAAAATATTCCTGCAGAGGGATATGACACAAGGGAAGAGAGAATACGGACAGCAGACGCGAGGAAGGAGCGCAGGGAGAGAGAAGGAAATCAGAGTACCACAACCCAGAACCCTACAATCCCAGAGGGAAGTGGAGAACCCTCCTCAAACAGTGCAACAGCCACAGGGATTGGGGCACCACCCCCAAATTCTACCCAACAGACACCCAACCTGCCCCATCCCCTGTCAGCCCCCCACTAAGTACCCACCTAGGGCACCCTCCCCCCACCCACCCCCCTCCCCCCACTCACCCCCCTTCTCCCCCTCACCCCTCTCCCCAGGACCTCCCTTCCCTCCCATCCCCCATGCCCTCCCTTCTCCCACATGCCTTCCCGTCTCTCCCACCCCCATGCCCTCCCTTCTCCCCCTCCCCCCCTAAGCCCCCCACTCTCCCCCACCCCACCTAAGTCTTCCCCTCTCCCCCACTCCCCTAAACCCTCCCCTCTTCCTCACCCACCTCAGCCCTCCCTTTTCCCCCACGCCCCCCAAGCCCTCCACCCTTTTCTCTCCCCCCAAGCCCCCCCATCTCCCCTATCCCCCACAGCCTCTCCTCCCCCCATGCTTCCCCAACCCTCCCTCTCTTACCCACCCCCTGTACCCTCCCCCTCTTATCCACCCCCTGTACCCTCCCCCTCTTATCCACCCCCTGTACCCTCCCCCTCTTATCCACCCCCTGTACCCTCCCCCTCTCCCCCACCACCCCAAGCCCTCCCTCCTCCACCAATCCCCCCGTGCCAGGTCCCCCCAGCTCCCACTCACCCCAGATCCCAAAGGTCCCCCCCAGAAAAGAAGCAGAAGAGAGTCAGTTTCAGGGTGATGTACTCGAACATAGATGGGATCACAAGCAAGACAAGTGAACTAAGGGAAAGAGCACAAGAAGTTAACCCAGATGTAATCGGACTCACTGAAACAAAACTCTCTGGAATCATAACGAATGCCGTGTTTCCCCAGGAGTATACAGTAATAAGGAAAGAGAGGGAAGGTAGAGGAGGAGGCGGAGTGGCCCTACTCATGAGAAGGGAATGGAGTTTTAAGGAGATGGCCATCCCGGGCTGTGAGGAGTTCAGAGACTATATAGCAGGCACCATAACAATGGGAGGACCAAGAATAGTAGTAGCAGTAATATACAACCCTCCACCAAATGACAGGAGACCCAGTCAAGAGTATGAAAACAACAACAAGGCAGTTAACACTATAATTGAGAGGGCAGCCTCTGCTGCCTGTAGAAATAGATCCCACCTGCTCATCATGGGCGACTTCAATCACGGAAAGATTGACTGGGAGAACAAGGAACCGCATGGAGGCGAGGATACGTGGAGAGCCAAACTATTGGAGGTAGTGACAAGCAACTTTTTAACCCAGCATGTCGGAGAACCCACAAGGATGAGAGGAAATGACGAACCAGCAAGACTCGACCTAGTCTTCACTCTGAACGACTCCGACATAAGAGAAATCGGTTTTGAGGACCCAGTAGGAATGAGCGACCACAGTGTACTGGTGTTTGAGTACTTGATTGAAGAAGGGTTATTGAACTCGAGGAGGGATACCGAAACCAAAAGGTTAGCATACCGAAAGGGAAACTATGAGGGGATAAGAAAATTCCTAACAGATATAGCATGGGAAACAGAGCTCAGGGGAAAGACGGCCCAAGATATGATGGATTACATCACGCAGAAGTGCAAGGACGCAGCAAACAAGTTTGTCCCAGTCCAAAAGGAAAACAGAGAAATGAAGATGAGAAACCCATGGTTTAATCAAAGATGTAGGCTAGCTAAGCAGCAAAGTAAAAGGGCATGGAGAAACTACAGGAATAACAGGACACTGGAGAGCAGAGAAAGATACCAGAATGCCAGGAATGAATATGTCAGGATGAGAAGAGAGGCAGAAAGACAATACGAAAATGACATCGCAAGCAAGGCAAAGACTCAGCCTAAATTGTTGCATAGCCACATTAGGAGAAAAACAACAGTAAAGGAACAGGTTATGAGATTAAGGATAGGGGCGGAAGGATTCACTACAAATGACAAGGAAGTGTGTGAGGAATTGAATAAGAAATTCCAGGAGGTCTTCACCTTAGAACAAGGAGAAATTCCAGAGGTAAGTGAGGGAATAGCTAACCAGGAACCACTGGAAGAGTTTGAGATTACCAGTGGGGAAGTAAGGAAGTGTTTACTAGAGTTGGACGTGACGAAGGCTATAGGCCCAGATGGAATCTCCCCTTGGGTTCTAAAGGAAGGAGCAAGAGAACTGAGCCTACCACTCTCCATAGTGTATAACAAATCACTGGCAACAGGGGAACTGCCAGATATTTGGAAAGCAGCTAACGTAGTCCCGATATACAAGAAAGGGGATAGACAGGAGGCACTGAACTACAGGCCAGTGTCCCTAACCTGCATACCATGCAAGCTGATGGAGAAGATTGTGCGAAAAAAACTAGTGGAGCATCTGGAGCGAAGGAACTTTGTAACACAGCATCAACATGGGTTCAGGGATGGCAGGTCCTGCCTCACAGGGTTGCTTGAATTCTACGACCAGGCAACAAAAATAAGGCAAGAAAGAGAAGGGTGGGCAGACTGCATATTTTTGGATTGTCAGAAAGCCTTTGATAGAGTACCACACAAGAGGCTAGTGCGAAAGTTGGAGATGCAGGCTGGGGTGAGAGGGAAGGTACTCCGGTGGATAGAGGAATACCTAAGCAACAGGAGACAACGAGTCTGTGTGAGGGGTGAGGCCTCAGATTGGCGAGACGTCACAAGTGGAGTCCCGCAGGGGTCAGTCCTTGGACCTATACTGTTTCTGGTATATGTAAATGATCTCCCAGAGGGTATAGATTCGTTCCTCTCAATGTTTGCCGACGATGCAAAAATTATGAGGAGGATTGAAACAGAGGATGATAGTAGGAGGCTACAAGATGACCTGGATAGACTGAGTGAATGGTCCAACAAATGGCTGTTGAAGTTCAACCCGAGTAAATGCAAAGTAATGAAACTAGGCAGTGGAAACAGGAGGCCAGGCACAGGATACAGAATAGGAGATGAAGTACTTAATGAAACAGACAGAGAGAAAGATCTAGGAGTTGATATCACACCAAACCTGTCTCCTGAAGCCCACATAAAGAGAATAACGTCTGCGGCATATGCGAGGCTGGCTAACATCAGAACGGCGTTCAGGAACCTGTGTAAGGAATCATTCAGAATCTTGTACACCACATATGTAAGACCAATCCTGGAGTATGCGGCCCCAGCATGGAGCCCGTACCTTGTCAAGCACAAGACGAAGCTGGAAAAAGTCCAAAGGTATGCTACTAGACTAGTCCCAGAACTAAGAGGCATGAGTTATGAGGAAAGGCTGCGGGAAATGCACCTCACGACACTGGAAGACAGAAGAGTAAGGGGGGACATGATCACAACCTACAAAATCCTCAGGGGAATCGACCGGGTAAACAAGGATGAACTATTCAACACTGGTGGGACGCGAACAAGGGGACACAGGTGGAAGCTGAGTACCCAAATGAGCCACAGAGACGTTAGAAAGAACTTTTTCAGTGTCAGAGTAGTTAGTAAATGGAATGCATTAGGAAGTGATGTGGTGGAGGCTGACTCCATACACAGTTTCAAATGTAGATATGATAGAGCCCAATAGGCTCAGGAATCTGTACACCAGTTGATTGACGGTTGAGAGGCGGGACCAAAGAGCCAGAGCTCAACCCCCGCAAGCACAATTAGGTGAGTACAATTAGGTGAGTACACACACACACACACACACACACACACACACACACACACACACACACATACACACACACACACATACACACAGTCAATATAGTATCCTTTTATGTCTGTAGCTGTAACTACCTCACACCTGTACCACCTGTACCACCACCTGTACCACCACCTGTACCACCACCTGTACCACCACCTGATCAGTGGTACAGCTCTTTAGTTGATGCTCTTGTCCTTCCTCTCGTGTGGCCTCTGTGGCTCTCCACCACAGAGCATCTAAGTTATATTATTGCATCTCCTATGTTAAGGGAGCCGGTCGGCCGAGCGGACAGCACGCTGGACTTGTGATCCTGTGGTCCCTGGGTCGATCCCGGGCGCCGGCGAGAAACAATGGGCAGAGTTTCTTTCACCCTATGCCCCCTGTTACCTAGCAGTAAAATAGGTACCTGGGTGTTAGTCAGCTGTCACGGGCTGCTTCCTGGGGGTGGAGGCCTGGTCGAGGACCGGGCCGCGGGGACACTAAAGCCCCGAAATCATCTCAAGATAACCTCAAGATGCTGCAATATCAGGCTCCAGCTTGCACGTGTCCTTAGAGATCATTATTGAGCGCCATGATGAGATAAGAAGATGAATGAGATAGAGTAGGAATAGAAGAGGGGGTGAGAGGGTGATTAAGAGAAAGAAGAAGAGACAGGAGGAAGGAAAAGGACGATAAAGAGAGGAAGAAGGGTTATTAGGGGGGGGGGGGGAAGAAAGGGATTTAGGAAGTTAAAGCTGAAAATCATTTGTCTTTCGTTAAACGTTTGTTTTATGTTTGTTAGAAACTGATGGAATGACCAAACCTCAAACATCAGAAAGTGAAGCATCGACGACGTTTCGGTCCGTCCTGATGTGCATGGCTTGGTAAATAGTCCAGGACGGACCGAAACGTGGTCGTCGAAACGTGGTCGTCGAAACGTCGTCGTCGAAACGTCGTCGTCGAAACGTGGTCGTCGAAACGTGGTCGTCGAAACGTCGTCGTCGTCTCCTCGTCATCTTCTGGTGTGTAATCTGGTCATCTTATCTTCCAGCCAGGTTATTGTGACTCATCGTCTGAATAGAAATTGATGGGGAGGTTATTCTTGGGGTTTTCATGGGTTTTTATGTGTCTTTGTCAACAAATGGGTTTATTTTCTCGAATGTTCATCTATCAGGTGTGACCAGGTGTATGTGTGTGAATATATGGGTCAGCTGTGACCACCAGGTGGCGTGCAGGTAGACAATTAGATTACCTGATCACCTGGTTTATAGGAGCCCTCCCCCCCTTCTCCCCTCTACCCCCTCCTTCCCCTTATCCTCCTACCCCCCCCCCTTGGCTAAACATCAAGCCTGATAAATGCTGCATTAAATTTTGTTTTTAGTGGGGGTAAATGTCCCCCCCACCCCCACCTACCTATGAGCAGCCATTTACCAAGGTGGTAAATGGTAAACGTTGTTGTAATTCCAGGTGGTGCTAAATGATATTTTGTTTTTCTCCTCAGACTTGAAATGGCAGTTGAGTAATTATCCAATGACCTGGCAGGGGATGTGTCTCTGTGTAGGTCCCTGTGGTTAATGAGGGGGGTTGATTGGTAGAGTGCGTGAGGGGGGGGGGGATGGATTGATCAGGGTTGATTAGGCCTAAATATCCCTTCCCCCTCCCCCCCCCCTCCACCTTTCGTCCCCACCCTTCCCTCTCCCACCCTTCCCCCTCCTCCCTCTCACCTATTCCCTATAGTCTCTCTCTCCCTCATCCTCGTAGCTTGTAATACAGCCTTTTGGTGATGTATATTCTCGGTAATTTACCATCTGTTGAGGCCAGGTGATACGAATCCTCCTCCTCTCTCTCTCTCTCTCTCTCTCTCTCTCTCTCTCTCTCTCTCTCTCTCTCTCTCTCTCTCTCTCTCTCTCTCTCCCCTTCCTCTCTTGCCTCCTTTTGTATCTCCCCTTTTATCTCTTATCCTCTCCCAATTCCTCTTTTTTCTTCTGTCTAACCATTCACTCTCACTCTGTATTCTTATTTCTTCCCTTTCCTGATGGTCCCCCCCCCCCCTCTCACCATCTCCCTCTCCTGCTCCCATCCCATCCTTTCTTCCCTCCCACGCCACTTCCTGTCCCTTCACAGCTACTTACATCCCCCCTCCCTTCCCTCTTTCTCTCTCTCTCTCTCTCTCTCTCTCTCTCTCTCTCTCTCTCTCTCTCTCTCTCTCTCTCTCTCTCTCTCTCTCTCTCTCTCTCTCTCTCTCTCTCTCCCTCTCTCTCTCTCTCTCATCCCTTGCATTCGGGGCCTGGATGTGTGGGTGCAGTGGCTGCAAGGTCTGTCAATTGCAACCCACTTGAGTGCATGTTCACACTTTGAGGAATGTCTCAAGTTGAGCAATTGCCAGATGCTTATGGAGTAGCCTCGC
>NC_091162.1:18873131-18888065 GCF_040958095.1 Procambarus clarkii
CGCCTTCCATCCACTCTCTCCTCCCCTTCTTTCCCACTCTCCCCTTTCCCCTTCTTTCCCACTCTCCCCTTCCTTTCTATCCACTCTCCCACTCTCCAGACAAATTCAAAGTGATGGGGGGGGGGGGGGAGAGGAGAGGAGACCCCGAAGGACAACGTCCCCATTTTCGGGAACCAGCAATTGAGGAGAGTTTAGTGGTAACAAAGCTGTTAACCATGCACTGGAAGCCTTTCATAATGTTTTTCACTACCTATGTGAGACCAGTAGTGGACACTGCAGCGCTTACAGGAGTCACAATATGTATCAAGGCAAGATAAACCAAAAAAAAAAAAAATTAAAGCATATATGATAAACACAGGAGAGTAGGGAGACATTGCATTTACTTTATTTGCTTTGTCTGTCCATTCTATATGTTGCATAGGTTCCATAGGTTCCATAGGTTGCAAGTTCGTATAGCAGCATGGAAGGGGGGGGGGGGGGGGTTTGTAACAAGAGAGCAGTACATAGTACATGAACATCATAACAGCATGAACAGGCCACGTGGAGGATGAACAACCCACAGGCGCCAGTCAGGCGACGGCAGACAATGTAAAAGTTACACCTCTGTATAAGTTAGCCATAGAGTCAGGTCAACGGTCATCGAATCACAAAGAGGTCAGAATTGATGCCGTCATGGTAATCTTCAGGGATTAACCCCTAAACAACAAATGCAAAACCCTCATGTTCAGCTGAGGAGCAGTAGATCAGGAGAGTCAGTTGAGTGGGCACAGCCCAGTAGGGAGGTGTGTGTGGACTCTGGGAAAGAACATCATCTCCAGGGAAACTGTGGAACAACATACGAGTAAGTACGGCTCTCTTGTACTAAAGCACCTCATTCAGTACCCTTGGCCTCTAGTAGGGAATATAGTTAGGGAGTGTCTTATTTAATTATTTCAAATAAAGTCAGATATTAAGTGTTATTAAATGTGTATTAATGGTTCCTTGCTTTAGTGATATTGGGCCTACCGTCCCCTTTGCTCTAGTGACCTAGTGCTCTTAATTATTCAGTACTCCTCCCCCCGTTCGTCTTCCGTGTTGAGGTATTAGTGTTGGTGTGTCCCGCCTTATTCTTGTGTACACTATAGTTCCCAAGTGGTCAGGATTATTCGAGTGTCAGGCCAGGATCCTTGTACCTTTCAATTGTCTCCTACACCTGTCCTGGTAGGTTACTCCATCTGCAAGACCTACGACTCTCACTCCGGTCCCCTGTCCGGTAACTCAGGGTGGTGGCAGCGTCACTCGGTAACTCATACGATAGGTTGTGACTACGATTATCTCTATCTTTCTGTCTCACTCTCCCTCACTAGTGTCTCACTCTCCCTCGCCCTCACTCGCTCTCGTTCTCCCTCCCTTGCTCTCGTTCTCGCTCTCCTCTCTCTCTCCTCTCGCTTTGCCTCCCTCTTCCTCTCTCTCTCCTTCCTCTGTGTACTGGTTTACGTCTTCGTATGACGGCCCGAGTGTTAACATCTTATATGATCGGTATAGCATCTGTTATTACCATAGAAAGAGCGGAGATTGCACGGTTAGCTCAGTGGTAGTAGCGGAGTGCGCGGTCGAGATAGATACAAGGCGAGGTATCGCTTAAGGGTCATTACAATGGTGGCTTAGCGGTGGTGAACATTGTTTTACAGTGTTCAGTCTCACGCGTCTTGTGCCGTTCGGTGTAGCTATTAAGTAGTTTTAAGCGGTGTTTCTGTTCAAATTATCGCGATTGACTGATTTACTCCAATTGAACGCGATAATCTGAGGTGTACTGGTATTGTACAGCATGCTAGTGTGGACTAGTGTGTCAGTTGACTCACGTCTAGGGACGCCTGGCGTTTGAAGTCTGGTCACAGGAGTGGCAAAAGTTTTGAGTTGTTGACCGGCGAAGAAGCTAGGAAAACACTCTGGGTCACGTGATGTGGCTGTAGGTTTAAGGAGTAAGAGTAACTATGAGTTAAGCTCATACGAGCAGTAATTACAGTTTCCCGATAGGAAGTACAAATAGTTTCTATCAGTGAATTATTGTTAATGAATAGTGCGTGGGAAATTGTGTATTGGTATCGCGTAGGAGAAGTTGTCTCAACGCGGTGAAAGTAATATCGATTATTATCTGTCATAAGAGCAGGCAGATTGAAAAGTAATTACGTTTTTGTTTTGTTTTAGAAGTGACATTGAAATTACCACCCTTGTTAAGTAAAGGGGCTAGTTATAACGACGTTGTGAGTTTTTGTCTTGTTCTCAGTGAATCATTGTTAGTTCCAAAGATTTTTTTTTTTTTTTCAACATTTTTGGGTCAGCGCTAGTCCGGTGAACTAGTCGTTCAGACGTAGTTTATTGGCATCATGAGTTCAGATAGGGCTTTAAGGAGTCAGGGAGGGCTTAGCCAACAGAACCTTCTAGCAATACAGCCGAGACAGGCTGTCCAAGTGGATAGCACGGTTCAAGAGTCAGGTGACGATCCACAAGGTGCAGAGGATGGGGTCACATCAGGTCACATGCTGGGTAGCCGTCCTTTGTCCACCCCTGATACTCTGCAGCCTAATGACATCACCCCTCCCCCACTTCCTCCCAGACCGACCTCCCAACCCAACACCCCAGGGGCGCGGCGGCCTGCACCTTCCCCACATACCCCTCCCCAACCACCCCCCCTCCCACCTTACCCATCCTCAGAAATTAGGAAGCGCCTCTCTGAACCCCTATATGTGAACCTTACGGCAGGGCGCTTACATACGCCTACCCAGGGGTCCACCCAAGGGTCCGGTCAGGTGACTGTCCCCACCAATACCACCCCACCTCTCCCCCCTCGCAACCCCAACCTTGGTCAGACGACCAAACCCTCTTCTACCATCTCATGCCTTGCCCAGAACCAACCCCTAGAACCCCCTACCTCACACCACCACCCCTCCCAACCCTCCCCCCCACCTGACCATCACTATAACTCTACCTTACACCAACCCTTCCCTCCCCATTACCAACCCTTCCCTAACCATTGCCAACATCTACACTCCATGCCCCCTGCGTCTCATGGTATGCGTCAGCCCCCATTGTCATCATTCTCATTGCCTAGACCAGTGTTACCCAAACTAATTTGCAAAGAATTACCAACAAATATAGTGGAACGTAACCGGAAAATAGACGACTGGCTAGGGCAAGTAGGTTCATGTTTGTCAGCTGCCCAGGATGACTGGGTAAAAATTAATTTAGCAGCAGGAGCGTGTATAGACCCTAATGGTTCAATAATGCAGGACCAAGAGTTTCAATATTTGCAAACATGGCCAGAGTTTGTGTTAGCAATTAAGAGACGATATAAAGAGAAAATAACAGAGGAAACAGCTAATAGGTATTTAGCTAGTTTAAAACGAGGCTCAAACGAAACTCTCAAAGACTTTGGAACTGGCATATTGCGTAGAGTGCGTGACTTGAGGCATGAATTAGGATACGATGACCTGAGAATTAGTCAGAAGGCTAAACAACTGTTGTGTATGTCAATCCCCGGGACACTTGGAGCTCACGTTTCGGCTGCAAGTGTAACGATGGATTACTATAGTTTAATAGAGTACGCTACGGACTTACAAAACATTCAGGGGCAGTGTAAGGATACAACTGAAACTAGACAATCCTCTTATGTCCAAGCGGTAGATACGAACAATTCGCATCGTGTTAAGGAGAGTGTAGGTAACTCTTCTAGCAACCAGAGGGGGGGGCACCATAGAGCAGGTCCGCCTCCTCACTGGTACTACACTTATGACCCCAGGTGTTGGAGTTGTGGCGGACGAGGCCACAAACGAGATGACTGCCCCAATAGTAAGGAGGAATTATGAGATAAGGCCCCCAAGGAGGAAGGGCGGCCCACTTTTGAAGTGAGGGTGTGCGGGAAGAGGTTGACTGCATTCCTGGACACTGGTAGTCAGGTAACCATCATTAAGATGGACTCATTTAGGACCTTCAGTCAGGTGCGCCTTAAGGAAGGGGGTGCACAATTAACAGCTGTCAATGGTCAACACTTTGACGTTCTGGGAAAATGTATTTTAACTTTTAACATTGAAAAAGACAAACCTTGTATCCATGAGTGTACTGTGGTGGATAATGTAACATTCCCTGGTGATATATTGTTAGGCATGGATTTTTTGAAACGATTTACATATTCTTTGACATCGGAGAAGGGAGCAAGACACAGTAGGCTACAGTTGGGATCTGTGTCTTTCCCAGTAAAGTTAACTGATCACCCTCCCATAATTGCTTCAATTCAACGAGCACCTAAATATGTAAACCTTCCTAAACAATTGTTCAAGTCTCTTCAAGACCCTGACAAGAAAACATGTAGACTACATGCTGTACACAGACAAGTATGTCCACCACGGTCATTTAAGTTTATTAAAGTCGCCGTAGGAAGAAACATTCAACCCGGAAGTACCCTTCAGGTAGCTGGCAGAATTGATAAGTTGATGATACCATATACTCTGGTATCTGTACATGACAAAGGTGCGATAATACCAGTGGTCAACCTCTCTCACAAACCTTATCGCTTTAGGGTAGGCGATAGTCTGACACAAGGAATTGTGGTAAATTTAAAAGAAATAATAGAGTCAGATACCACACAAACATCGACTGTAACAGCGCAATGTAGCGCATTGAACGTAAGAGACGAGGAGTCACACAGTAAGATCGGTAAAGAAACCCCGTTATCTCCTCAAGATAAGGAAATGGTGGACAAATTAATAACTGCTCTAGATTTGACTCATATGTCACCTGCTGAACGTAAACAGGTACGGGAAGTCCTCCATAAATTTCCTAGGTTATTTGCGACCGAGGATGAGGAAATAGGCTACCTGCCTCAAGTCGAACACACCATTCCAACAGGTGATAATCCTCCGGCCCAAACACGTCAATGGAGACTCCCAGAGCAGGCGAAACAACTTATTAGAGATGAGTGTAGAAAGATGATGAGACAGGGCGTTATAGAAGAAAGCACGTCACCGTGGCTTTCCCCAGTAGTGCTAGTACGCAAACCTGATGGTAGTTACAGGTTCTGTGTAGATTACCGTAAAGTGAACGAAGTGACAACAGCGGACGCTTATCCTCTGCCTCTCATTCAGGAAATCATAGACCAGTTTGGCACAGCTAAGTACTTCTCGACACTTGACGCAAAGTCAGCGTATTGGGCCATACCAGTTGCAAAGCAAGACAGAGAAAAAAACAGCATTTTCGGATGGTGTGCGGACTTACCATTTCAAGCGTATGCCATTTGGATTAAAAACAGCTCCTTCATCTTTTCAGAGGGCGATAAATTATATTCTGAGCCCTGTTCTTGGTAGGCACTCATTGGCGTACCTTGATGATGTTGTAGTGTACTCTAGAACTTTTGACGAACACCTCCATGATTTGACAGAGACCTTGTCGCTGTTGAACAAGGCGGGGTTCAAATTGAACGCCCAAAAGTGTACCCTGGCGGCTCAGAAATTCAAGTTTCTGGGTTTTCAGGTAAGCACAGATGGAATACGCCCTGACCCGGACTCTTGTCGCGCTATTGCTGAAATGCCAACACCAAAGACAGCAAAGGACGTGAGAAGATTTCTGGGTGCAGCTGGGTATTTCCGTCGACACATAGAAGGTTTTGCGAGAACGTCAGCCTCACTGACGAATCTCACTAAGAAAAATGTTAAGTTTGTATGGACCCGAGAGCATGATGAGGCTTTTGAGAAGTTAAAATTACAATTGAGTACTACTCCAGTTTTAGCAATTCCTAACTTTGAGAAAGATTGGGAAGTCCACACTGATGCTAGCGGTATTGCCATAGGTGGCTGTTTAATACAGCGTGACTCGGAGAACAACCCGCACCCGGTAGCTTACTTTAGTAGGAAAGTGAAAGGACCGGAAGTAAGGTACTCAGCCACTGACAAGGAAGCTTTAGCTGTAGTAGAGAGTGTAAGGTATTTTGAGCCTTATTTGTTTCAGCGTCACTTCATAATTTATACTGATCATCGAGCATTGACCCACATTTTTAAGAAAAAGACACGTTGCCCGAGAATGACAAGGTGGGGTCACGAACTGTCAGCACACTCGTTTCAGATATTGTATAAGCCTGGTCCATCTCATGTTGTTCCTGATGCGCTAAGTAGGAACATTGCCACCGTCAATATGAATGTAAACATTGAAACGATTGCGAGCGATAAAATGAGAGAACTTCAGATGAAGGAACAGCGATGGAAGGAAATTATTGAACATCTGGAAGGAGGGAAATATCCTGCGAGAAAACAAAGTACCTCTTTAAATGACTTTGCACTCAAAGAAGGAGTGTTGTACCATGTAAATGCCCAGAAAGACAGGGCGTTGTTTCAGCTAGTTATCCCTGACGCATTAAAGCCTTCGGCATTAAAACTTGCGCATGCGTCAAAGATTGCAGGTCACCCGGGAGTGTACAAAACTTACACAAAGGCCAAGTCATTATTTTATTTCCCAGGGTTATTATCACATGTAATTAAGTACGTCAGGTCATGTGGGAACTGTCAACGACGCAAAGGTACTCCTAAAGTACAAGCCCCACTCCAGGAATTCTCAGAGATAACAGAACCCTTGGATCGGGTGGGGGCTGATTTAATTGATTTACATAGTAGCAATTCAGGCAACAGATATGCGCTAGTTCTAGTGGACCATCTGTCCAGGTATACCACTCTAGTAGCCCTTCCCAGGAAAGACCCCCAAACAGTGGCAGATGCATTTTTAGCTAGGTTTGTTACTGTGTTCGGTCCGCCTAAAGTTCTAGTATCTGACAGGGGACAGGAGTTTATTGGTAGTTTATTTCAGGAAGTATGTAAACTCTTAGAGACAACAACAGCGCTAACAACAGCATACCATCCCCAGACGAACGGCATGGTGGAACGAACTAATAGGACGGTGAAGGATATGCTTGCCATTTTAGCAGAGAATGACCCGGCCACTTGGGATGAACAGTTGCCCTTTGTTCAGTTTGCACTAAACACCGCAGTGCACCAGTCAATAAATACTCAACCACTCTTGCTGTTTACTGGACACTCGTGTAATTTTGCGTCAGGTCTGCTTAACAGACATACTATTAGTTATGGAGAGGATTATCCTTCAGAAATCCTCACCAAGATGAAGAATGCATGGAGGATAGCAGCTGAAGCATCAAAGAAAGCAAGGACACGGTATGCCCATTATTATGATAAGCAGGTACAACCATTAAGAGTGAAAGAGGGAAGCCTAGTGATGCGGTTGAATGAGTCAGCGCCCGCCAATCAGAGTAGGAAGTTAGCAGCTAGATGGCGAGGCCCTTATAGAGTTATTAAGAAACTAGGCCCAGTAAATTTCATAATTAAGGGTATATTTGAAGACCAGGTTGAAAGAACCATCCATATAAATAAATTGAAACTTTATGTAGCAAGGGAAGAACTGGAATTACCTTCAGTAATTCCAGTCCCTGAGAGAGTGGAGGGAATGGTTATTCCTGATGCTCAATCGGAGGAGGATGATGACATCCTATCATCCTTACTTAGTAGCCAAGTTAGGCCTGGTCACCCTATGGTCACCAGATCTCGCGCGCACATGAGCGCACAGTAACTGAGTTCAGCTGTCATCTGAGTTATAGGTAGAGGCAAAGAATTGTACTGTAGGTGCTTAGTCAAGAGTGACGTACCTTTACCTACCCTGGAGGAGTTATCTTTCTCAAAACCTCCAGGGCAGATCCAGGTCTCCACCAGACATGAGTTATGAATGTTTCTTTTCCCAGGTCTGCTCACATTGCCACACTGTCGGCCATATCCCATCTCTACAACTGAGGCCAGAGTAGCATGTCACCGCTATTGTCTGGCGGGAACCAGGTTTAGTTCCCGAGGGACAGGACGGGTCACACTACATCACCCCCTCCATCCCTCACCCCCCCACCCTTATTAGTGGTACCTGCCATGGTGGGGGCGGCTACAAGTCAAGGTCACAGCCAACACCTCATCACTTAATGAGGTTATGGAACTGCCAACACTAGCTGTCATCTGGAGGACTGATTCAACATATCAGACGAGACATTAATGAGGTCACCTGCCTTGCTATAAAGAACACCGGTGACCGGAAATGAACAGCCAAGAACAACGGAGTGGATTGGGCAACGGTTGCGGGATTACACAAGGTCTTGCCCACTCCTGAGGTTTCTGATGCGCCGAGCAACAAGATGTGAAACTTGGTGGCTACGTAAGAACAGCACGTTCCCTCTAGAGTGTGCATGATACGCCAACGCGGATGCACGATTTGCATCTTGGGCCTACAATCATGTGCATGATGGGATAACGAAGAAAGTCGTAAAGGCCTAGTACGACGTAGCAGAAGAAACACCTGTAAGCGGATGGAACCCAAGAGCTGGAGCCGGGACCCGAGGGTTCTGCCGCCACGCCCACCCCGCCTCAACGAACTGGAGCTGTTCACTCATCAAGCAAGACCTCGTCTGGTGTCAACGTCTCAGTACTCCCAGGAAGGCAACATGTATGCGGCAGGCAGAACATCGCCAGCAGACGTTCAGCAGGCGACAACATCTTACAAGAGGATGGAACCCAGGTACGCCAGAGTTCCCCCTGTGACCGGACAGCAAGTCAATCATCGCTGTCAACACCGACGTCATCGCCTCGTCGACGACCCGGAAGTAGGGACCAGCAGCGCGGATGTACTGCAGATTGTGGACTAGATCAGTGGAAGACTCTAGTCAGGAGGGGAGTGGATCTCTTCTCACAACAACTGAGGCCAGCTGAAGAACATCGTTGGTGAAGAACACGACGCATCGTTGCAGAACTACAGCAAGAATACAGCAATGGGCGAGTCAACAACATCGGGACAACGGACTCGTCGGGAATAAAGACTTTGTTAATTTGTATATACAATATATATGTAATTTTTTTAAGTTCAGAAAACTTGGAGTTCACCGTTACAGAGAAAATAAGTTATGAACGAAAATTTTTGTGTAGACTCTGGTGAACTGGGGAACCAGCGGAAAGATGTTTCCAATATAAATTTAATTGGTCATCATAAATTGTGTTATTTTTTTTCAAATGTTGATTGGTCATCTGAGAGGATTGATGGGCTGCCATGCAGGTATGGTCAGCCTGGATTTTGAGTTACCATGGTAACTGTTATTGTTGAGAGTCTTTATAAATATTTCTCGACTGTGAAATGTATATATTTAGATAGGGTAGTTATTTTTTTTTCGAGGCATGTGCTAGTTCCTTTATGGTCTGGGATAAGAAAAGCCATGTTCGAGTTCCTCGCCCACGGTTTTTCTTAAACCGGGACATTGGGGGATATGTAACAAGAGAGCAGTACATAGTACATGAACATCATAACAGCATGAACAGGCCACGTGGAGGATGAACAACCCACAGGCGCCAGTCAGGCGACGGCAGACAATGTAAAAGTTACACCTCTGTATAAGTTAGCCATAGAGTCAGGTCAACGGTCATCGAATCACAAAGAGGTCAGAATTGATGCCGTCATGGTAATCTTCAGGGATTAACCCCTAAACAACAAATGCAAAACCCTCATGTTCAGCTGAGGAGCAGTAGATCAGGAGAGTCAGTTGAGTGGGCACAGCCCAGTAGGGAGGTGTGTGTGGACTCTGGGAAAGAACATCATCTCCAGGGAAACTGTGGAACAACATACGAGTAAGTACGGCTCTCTTGTACTAAAGCACCTCATTCAGTACCCTTGGCCTCTAGTAGGGAATATAGTTAGGGAGTGTCTTATTTAATTATTTCAAATAAAGTCAGATATTAAGTGTTATTAAATGTGTATTAATGGTTCCTTGCTTTAGTGATATTGGGCCTACCGTCCCCTTTGCTCTAGTGACCTAGTGCTCTTAATTATTCAGTACTCCTCCCCCCGTTCGTCTTCCGTGTTGAGGTATTAGTGTTGGTGTGTCCCGCCTTATTCTTGTGTACACTATAGTTCCCAAGTGGTCAGGATTATTCGAGTGTCAGGCCAGGATCCTTGTACCTTTCAATTGTCTCCTACACCTGTCCTGGTAGGTTACTCCATCTGCAAGACCTACGACTCTCACTCCGGTCCCCTGTCCGGTAACTCAGGGTGGTGGCAGCGTCACTCGGTAACTCATACGATAGGTTGTGACTACGATTATCTCTATCTTTCTGTCTCACTCTCCCTCACTAGTGTCTCACTCTCCCTCGCCCTCACTCGCTCTCGTTCTCCCTCCCTTGCTCTCGTTCTCGCTCTCCTCTCTCTCTCCTCTCGCTTTGCCTCCCTCTTCCTCTCTCTCTCCTTCCTCTGTGTACTGGTTTACGTCTTCGTATGACGGCCCGAGTGTTAACATCTTATATGATCGGTATAGCATCTGTTATTACCATAGAAAGAGCGGAGATTGCACGGTTAGCTCAGTGGTAGTAGCGGAGTGCGCGGTCGAGATAGATACAAGGCGAGGTATCGCTTCAGGGTCATTACAGGTTGAGGACTGACACTTGAGTGTCTACGAGTGTTTGAGTGGTGGCACTATATGCAGGTGTAGTGCCAGGAGGTGTGTGGTGGCACTATATGCAGGTGTAGTGCCAGGAGGTGTGTGGTGGCACTATATGCAGGTGTAGTGCCAGGAGGTGTGTGGTGGCACTATATGCAGGTGTAGTACCAGGAGGTGTGTGGTGGCACTATATGCAGGTGTAGTGCCAGCAGGTGTGTGGTGGCACCATATGCAGGTGTAGTGCCAGCAGGTGTGTGGTGGCACTATATGCAGGTGTAGTGCCAGGTGTGTGGTGGCACTATATACAGGTGTAGTGCCAGCAGGTGTGTGGCGGCACTATATGCAGGTGTAGTGCCAGCAGGTGTGTGGTGGCACTATATGCAGGTGTAGTGCCAGCAGGTGTGTGGTGGCACTATATGCAGGTGTAGTGCCAGCAGGTGTGTGGTGGCACTATATGCAGGTGTAGTGCCAGCAGGTGTGTGGTGGCACTATATGCAGGTGTAGTGCCAGCAGGTGTGTGGTGGCACTATATGCAGGTGTAGTGCCAGCAGGTGTGTGGTGGCACTATATGCAGGTGTAGTGCCAGCAGGTGTGTGGTGGCACTATATGCAGGTGTAGTGCCAGGTGTGTGGTGGCACTATATGCAGGTGTAGTGCCAGGAGGTGTGTGGTGGCACTATATGCAGGTGTACTGCCAGCAGGTGTGTGGTGGCACTATATGCAGGTGTACTGCCAGCAGGTGTGTGGTGGCACTATATGCAGGTGTAGTGCCAGCAGGTGTGTGGTGGCACGTTGGCTGCGTGACAGATGGAGGAGAATGACGTTATGATTACGTATTACAAGCAAAGTATCACAGAATATCTTTTTTGGGACAATTTTGAGGACATTAATGCATGATGTTTTACATTATAGTAAGAAAAAACTGAACGAAAACTAATAATCGTGAGTAGGCTGGCCGTTGGGCAGCCTACTCACGAAGAACTCTCCAGACACCAAACAGAACACCTTGAAAGAAACCGACGTCGTCTATGTCTTCACATCCCTACTTATGGACTGTCAGCCACAAAGATCTCAGTACATAGGCAAGACAACAACGTATCTTTCTAGGCGATTAACAATGCACAAGCAACAGGGCTCCATCAAGGAACATATAATCTCCTCTCACAAGCAGACCATCACCAGAGAAATCTTAACAAGCAACACAGAAATTATCGACACATAGATTAATTATAGATACAACGATAACAAGAGACTCGACATCAGCGAGGCACTACACATCAAAAAAATCAAAACCAGCAAATCAACAGCCAATTAACACATAATTACGTTCTACCCACTTCAAGACCCGGAAGCAACATAGAGGCAAGAAGATAAAACACCCAATATACCCATTGTTTCGAGTTCTGTCTTTCCCCATTTGATTTGTATCTTGTCACCTCATTAAAAAACGAATATAAGCACAATCTGAGTATGCAAAATTGTCTTTTGAAATGTAAGAAGTATTCTAGTGAAACGCTTTAAGGCGTCAGACAATAAATAAAAAGTGAAAATGAACTTTGGAGAGTTATTTTTTCAACTACCCCCCCCGACAGTGAAGAAAAACATAAGAAATATTGAGAAGATTCATGTTAGAATCGTTAATCTTACCCTTTCGGTCATATATATATATATATATATATATATATATATATATATATATATATATATATATATATATATATATATATATATATATATATATATATATATATATATAAATAGATTGAGACATTCTGCTTATTGTGAACTACTTTATAAGAGAGCATGAATACGAATAGAGAATTAAATGGATTTGTTTTTGTAAAAAAAAAAAAAATAACAGAAAAGAAGCAGACTTCGAATAGGGTCAATCTGTCGGAGCTGAGGAGGGTGCTGGAGTCCGTCTTCACCCGCAGCAAAGGGGAAGGAAGGAAAAGAAGGTTGAAGGTCAGTCTCTTCCCATTAGGGGAAAAAAGGGTACTCAGAGGTCAATCCCTTCACCCGAAGGGAGGCAGAGATTTATGTGACTTGGCACATGGTGGATATATGGTAAATATCCCTACACTATAGAGAGGATGTGGGGGAGAGTTGGGGGTGTGTGGGGGGGAAGTTGGGGGTGTGTGGGGGGGGGGAAGTAGGGGGGTGGGGGGGATTTATAAGGAAATATCCCAGACAAGAAGACTGACTGGGTGTAAGTTATTACGATAATGACCGCTGTTACCTTAATTAAGGGAAGAGGGAACTGGGAGAGGCTGTCGAAGTGGGATTCCGAGGGGAGGGGGGATGCAAAGTGGTGGTAGGGGGGATGGGGTGGATGAAGAGGGGGAGGAGGAAGGGAAGCTAGAAAGGGCAAGAGGATGGGGGAAGTGGATAACCTCTACATATAGATGAAGGGAGGGCCTACCTATAGAGGGAGGAGAAGAGGGTAGGAAGTGCAGAAGAGTGTGGGGGTAAGGAGAGGGAGCATAGGGAGGAGGAACAAGAAAAGACAAAAGTAAATGGAGTAATAGAGGAAACACTGAAAAAAAGTATTACAGCAAATCACGGAGTAATGACATGGAAGCCGAAGAGAGAGAGAGAGAGAGAGAGAGAGAGAGAGAGAGAGAGAGAGAGAGAGAGAGAGAGAGAGAGAGAGAGAGAGAGAGAGACAGACAGACAGACAGACAGAGACAGAGTATTAACTGTCTTCCTGTACTGTACGAAGCAGTTTCCCGTGTATACCTCCAAGAACTTCTTGCAAAGCTAAATCACTTTATTAGCATCTCGGGCACTATTCAACATCTATTGGGACACCACCTTCAAGAACGGACATTGCCTTAACAAAACAGAATCAGCAAGTCAGTTAATACCACCGTTCCTCAAGGTAATGTCCCCATGTGAACATTCTACTTCACCGTACTACTACACATCACCCCACCTGGGAACTGAAACCTACGCTGAGGGTCATTAACCATTATATATACAAGAGAGGAAGTGCCGAGTACAGTGAGGGTCATTAATCTTGTACCAAAAGTGATATCTACCTGGGGAAGGTTATGGCAGGTTATCTATGTTGCTGATCATAACTAGCAAGCAGATGAGTGGTCAAATTCTTCAAGTTATCTTAGATATATATATAAAGTTTGATTCTTCAATGACTCAGGAACCAGTTTCTGAGCCTAGCAAGCAAGCGAAGAACTCACAGCCCTATGATACATTTAGCAGTTGGTTGCAAAACGTCTCGACAGCAGTGGTTGCAAAACATTATATATCTTTTATTTGCGTTCTGAACAATGTCGACAACAGCGCAAGAAGAGGCTTTTGACTCATTTTGGCTATACTGGTTAATTCATGAAGTTCTTCAACACCAAGCTAATGACAGTCAACTTACTGTCATGTACAAAGTCATCCATCAGTGTCGGAAAACCCGACACATTTACTAATATTAAATACAACAAGCAGATAATATTGCTGCTGTGTTGTATATACAACTTAACCCATAGAAAACGTAGCCTGTAGTGGAATTTTCCATCAATTGAAAACTGGGATATAATTGCCACATAGCGCTATAAATTCACCAAATTCATTTCAAATTCTATAAATTCACTATAAATTCCTATCTGTTAGGAATTATTCTTAATACAACAGTCTTTGGACTTTTAACATCATAAAAGCATCTCATTTGAATTAACTTAATTATCGTTTAAGTTAATTCAAATTTATCGTTGAATTAACTTAATTATCATTTAACTTTAATTATCACATTTACAAAATAGAGTAAATGTGACCCTTCTACCACCTATTGACATCTGGACAAGGAGAGCCAAGGCGTCAGAATTACATTTCACCTTTGTGAATGTACATTAATGACACAATGTAAAAGACATATCTAACACTTTATGTAGGACATACGTAAATCTGTGTATCTATGTATTTACGTATGTAGGTTAGCTTAGCATTTTAAAAGCACCGAATCACCTTCTGTGGTTGAGTGTTCAATAAACCCTTGAACTATATGTTTAACACTTCTCTAACCCTGTCCATGGAGGACAGAAGAAAATGTATATATATGCTGGTTAGCATTGTAAATGTCTGGCCACGTCTGTGGTAGAAAATAATAAAAAAAAAATAAAAAAATAACAAAAAATGTGGTGAGGGAGGTCAGCCATTGTCTAAGGCCATAGTCGCAGGAGCGAGTTCAGCTCCTATAATTCTCCCTTGGTCTCCATATAACACTTATATAGTGTTATATGGAGACCAAATTAGTGCTTCTTCCATCATCAACACACAGTCAACATCTAAACAAGGGAAGTGTCTTTCTTATCTAATCTTAAGATTAGATAAGAGAGATCATAAATCTTTCTTATCATAAATTTTATCTAATCATTTCCGGCCGGTAATATCAGGTAAATAGGATTAATGCCGGTTAGAACACGAGCAAGCGACATC